>NC_140070.1:118539454-118783692 GCF_964194135.1 Talpa europaea | reverse complement strand
TAATACCATGGGCTTCTATGAGTCTGTGATATGTAATAACATAATACATGTGCAACACAATATTAAGGTATGCTCTTTAGGGTTTAAAGTAGAAATAGAATAGGACTGATGTTGAAGGGAACATAGCCATTCATGCTTTACTTATTTGAGTGCTCAACTAGTGATTAGGCACAGTCTTCATGTTTTAGGGTGATCCTGATGTGCACACCTGTCACACGAATATGATGTTCTCCTTCCTGGAAGCCCATGTATGACCTCATGGGAGGGAGGGTGTCTTTGGAAGCATAGTGAAACCTAAAATGTGTCCCTTATTCTCTGCTCCTGAGAAGTCACACAAGTGCAAAATCCTGATCTTTCTGCTACTGAGATCTTCAGCTCTTTCTGAATGATGATAATGCAAATGATCCTGTAGTGGAGAACAGAATTCATATAGCTTTGTTCTCTGCAAGCACTGATAGATCACTTTTTTGGGTAGATTTATCATAGGTACTAAAGAACAACTTCAATATATGGTTGACTAGTTGGGTTTATCATAGTTTCAGAAAGAACCCATATGAAAATATTTATTTTTTTTCTCCTTTGGAGACCTATCTCATCTTCCCATCTTTCTATTTCTTTTCCTTCCATACTCTCTTCTCAAATCTGGTTGTTAGTCCATGCCGCTTGAGGGCAGGGATTCTATCTTTGTATCCCACAGACATCTAATACCAGTGCTGGCTCATGGTAGGTCCTCAACAGCGATTAATACATTGCATTAATGAAGCATGTTCACCTTGTCTTTTGGATTACCCTAGATGCTGCTCTTCTGTTTCTTAATGTTCTGTAAATAATTTATGCATTTATGCACCCAGATTCCTAACTTCTGACCCCACTCCGTGTGAGAATTTCTAGGACGCCAGGTGTTTCTGTATCCACTAGAGGGCACTGTGTTGTCAAAGGCTGTTCCAGCCTTTTCTTCAATACCCAGATACCTTAAGTTTATGGTCCACTCCTGGTTTCGAGTTCTTTTCTATATTTCTTAATGAATGACTGTAAGCTTTACACCACAACTATACTTGCAAAGATACAGTTATAATAGTAAGTCATGATTAAAAAACAATTGTAATAAGGCCAGATGCAAGAAAATTTATTGATACGACAAATATGTAAAAGGCCATAAACAAAATAAGAATGTTCTTATACATTCAGGTCATTCCTCTTATTTTTTTTCTGATATTCTTTTGACCCAAAGCAGAAGATTTAAGTAGAGTTTTTGTTGTCTCAGTTTCATTTTTGCATCTATATAGTAAAAGCATTGTACCAAACTAAATACGTTATATTCAAATTCCATAGGTAAGTTCAGTGAAAATTTGTTTTGAATAAAAATGGCAGTATCAAGTCTGCTACTATTTTTAAAATCCATAAAAGCTACATTTTAAGACAAAGTTGTTTTTTCCTCCATGACATCTAATCCCACAGAACTATCTTCAGGCAGAATCAAATGAGTTTTCTGGGCTTTAATGTCAAACAGTTCAAGTTTGCAAATATTTTCAACTTACATGTGAATCAACACAGGGGATACGTGAGAAGACAAAGCTGCTCACACTGTCAGCCAGCTTCCAAACACATCATTAACCCAGTGGTGAATCTCGAGGCCCCACTGGAGCTGTCTAAGGAAGCTGCAAAAGAGGGAGAAGCCAACAGGGAAGGTATCTTTCCCAAGTTTAAAACCTTACCTTGGAATTATGTCAAGAATCAAAGGAGCTGGTGGGACCCAGATGCTGACAAATTTTAGAAGACAAAACATAAATAAGAGCTCTTGTATTCTCATAAGAATCTCATAAAAAAAAAATGTATTCTGATTAAAAAAAAAGTGGGCATTTTTTGGTGCCAGACTGAAAAGTCATTTATGAAGTATGCAAGCTTGGTCTGATAAAAAAAAAAAATGGAGGCTTAAATATCTGTTGATTTTGTGAGAAGCTATAAATGTTAATTGTCTTGATTGCTTTTATTTTGTATTATCAAGGACAACTCTCTCTATATATATATTTATATATATGCATAGCTGTGTTTGGGAAAGAGCAAAAATATAATTTTTAGAATGAAACACATTTCTGAAGTTAGCCAGGTAGGACGTAAGCATATATATGAGGGACATTAAAGCCTGAAGAAAAATTTGAAAGACCTAGAAAAACAATTGAAGTTCTTTTCCTCCCCCAGAGTGTATATTCAACAGAAATGGATCATAGTTTTTCATGAACTTATTATGAAATCAAGAGTCTGTCTAGTTTGCCACTTAACACTCCCAACATTTAGATATTTGTAAATGACACCGTTTCTCTTAAATATTACACTTCATTTCCAGAGTGCTTTATAATTTTTAAAAAGGGAGAAACCATTTCTTTCCACCTATTTGATGTAGCAGATTATTTATGGAGCCAACATGTTGACACACTATAAACTGTAAAAAATGAGGCCTAATAAGGTTAATTGTCATCTGAACCTTCCTCTGTAGGCTGCAATCTGTGGGCTTTGATTGTTTCTCTGGGGGAAACTCTGCCCAGATGGTGAAGTCCTCAAGGCCCTGACCCACAAGAGGCCTGCAGAGATGGAGAACAAGGTGCTTCTCCACAGACTAATTAATTTACTAGTATAGCACCTGTTCCAGAATAGATAGGGCTGGAAGGGAAAGCAGTCCCTAGGCACAGTGGCAAGCTCGCGGGTAAATGGATTTTAGCTGATTATATTAAGCTGATGCTTTGATCATCTAAAGGCGTTAAAATGGAAATATGTTTTTTCTGGCTGTTGGCCTCTGAGTGTGGCTTGTGTTATGATTATAAATATTGGGTAATAGAAAAGGCTGTTTTAGATTTTAGTACTTCCCGTTTTAAAAGTCCACAGTGTGGTTGTCTATTTCTTTTTCCAATTTAGACATTCATGTTGTCATAAAGTTGTACCTTTTAAACAATTCTGCTTTCTTGTTTCCATTTTATTCCAGCCAAATTACTAGCTGGAAATCAAACACCAGCACAGATTCCTTTTAGTTAGAACATTTTATTATGTATTCACACCTTTAATTCAATGTGTGTAATTAGGCTTTAATCAGCTGAACTCTGTGAAAAAATATCAGGCACTTCTTTAAAGGAAATTCTGGTAAAGTCATGCTATTAAGCATTGGTTACTAGTTACTGGCATGAATAAATCCCCGAGTAAACAAGGCTTGGTAGTAAATGGATTTACAATGTAAGTCTTTCTGCACTCGATTTCACTTTATTGCCTCTTTGATTCCCAAAAGGATTAGAGGTAATTTTTTCAGTCCTTTAGATGCCATAAAACTATTTCCCTTTCAAATTAACACTATGATCTCCCATGTAATGTGTTTGGAACATACTAGAAGTTTATAGGACTGCTATCTTATGTTGCATAGTAATGGTGATAAAAATATGGTATCTAAAATATTACGGCCTTACATTGAACAGTTTTCACCAAGGTTTTGAAAATATTGTTTTAAAAATAGAAAAATATTCTTAGACATGTAGAAAACAGCCTAAAGCATGCTAATGATTTGGTAAATTAAATGATTTGAACTGTCTATATTACCATTACCTGTCAATTCTGACACTGCAACAGTGAGGCTCTATTAATATTATGATTGGTAAAATCAGTTCCTTTTAAAGGAAGACATCACACAGACTATGAAAACAGAGCAAACACATACATTTGGCATATAATCCTAGGATTTATTTTCAGTTGTCTTCTCTGGTTGTATCTTTATAATTCTTGGAATTGCTTGTTTATGGGAGAAATTGAAAATTTCATGGCTGCTTTCCCTTGGCTTTCTCTTCCGAAACTCCAAAAATACCTTTACATTTTAAAAATGTACATTCTTTTTAAAAAATGAAAAAGTTCAAAAATAAACAAATATATATATATATATATATATATACAAAAATATTTTTTTCATGGTTTTACACCTGACTCTGCTCCCTCTCTCCAATTCTTCTCATCACAAGTTTCCTGTGTGGCCCCCAGAGGAATTTCAGTGGTGCTTTGTATGAACTAAAGGACATTTGGGTTGTTTCTGGGAATTTTCTTTTATTAGCAATGCTTCTTAATATCCCTGGGTGTGTTCTTCTGGGCCTGGAGTGCCAAAGCACCTATACCATATAGCCTACTAGTAAAATTACTGGGACATATGGCACCTGCTTTGGAAATCTGGATAAATACTGTTATATTGTGCTCCAGATATGATACATTAATGTGACTATTTCACCAGGTTGGTTCCTCCCAACTGAAAGTTTAGTTTTGTATCTTATTATTTTCATTTGCATTTCTTTAATTATGACTGAGATTGAGTGTCTTTTCAAATGATTAAAAACCACTTCATTTTCTTTTTATGTGAACAGCCTGTTCATGTCCTTTGCCAGTCTCTCTATTGGGCCATCAGTGTTATTCTTGCAGGGTTGAAGAGCTCTTTATGGAATAGGGAAATCAGCTGTCTGTCTGCCAATGTGCAGTGTTTGTCATTTCAGTGGCATCTTCTCTTCTATCTGCCGACTCTCATTTACCTAATGCCTTCTGTTCCTCTTCTTTATTGCTGGCAGTTTGGATTTGGGGTTGCTTAATAACTTCTGAAACTTAGAAAGGATTATGTCATGGGAAAGGGTTAATTTAGGTGGTTTTCTCACTTTGACTTTTGATGAAGTAGGAGGGGAAAGACTGAAAGGGCAACATTGAAAAGAGGGTGAAGTGACATGAGTGTTTTGAAAAGAGAGGCAATGTGCTGACAAGACCTTGAAAAAAAATGTTTATACAAAAAAGAGCAATTTATTGTATCCATAATTTCCTGTTTTCTTTTGCCATTATTACAAGAATTTTGCTAAGATAAGAATTCTTATTCAGATGCATTGGCCATAAAGTCATATTTCTGTGTTTGAATGTAATAATTTGTTGTCATTAAATGGAAGTGATTGCAGGGCCACAAATTCAGCATGGGTGACCTTGATCCTGGATGAAGTGGAGAGAGGAGAAAGAGAATAGTAAGACTGACAGCACTTGTTTAAGCACAAGCAACTTTTATGTTCAGCTCCACGATGATGGCAAAGTAAACACAGGGTCAGGTTTTAGACATTTATGGCTTATATCAAAATGAAGTGTATTTGTGATGTTACCACAATATTTATATCTTCAGGGTAATGGTTAAAAGCATAGGCTCTGGAATCCAACAGCTTAGGTTCAAATCTTGAGTCTTTCACATTTTAGCTGCCCTTAGTTAAGTTCTCATCTGTAAAACAGGGATAATAAAGAAATAACTTCGTAGATTGCAATAAAGTGAAAATGAGATACTGCATTTACCTGGTCTAAATGCCATCAATGCCAGTTTTTATTATTAGCTTTACTTGTTACCGGAGTGTTTGTAAAATATTAACTAAATAGTGCTATATGCAACCTGTTTTAAGATAAGTGAAGGAACACCCATGAAACTTTCCTAAACATGCTAACATATATTGCAGCTTTCATTAAATAGTTTGAGTGGAATTACTTCATGATATTTACTCTTTCTTTGGAACTCTTTTCCAATCATGGTCTAAAGTTAGAAACCTGATACTGTAGTAGCCATTATCAGAATGAAGTTCACCATGGCAAGGTGCCTCCTGTATGCTTCACGGGTTTCTCAGTGAATATTGGCCACCTTCGTTCACCCCAATCACCATTGTATTCATGTGTTTACTTATGCTGCTCCCTCTGTTTGAAATGCTATCCCTGCCTTCACCATTCATGTAGAAACCTATATATATTATATATTGTTCTATTTGTCAAGGAAATTTGATAGCTAAATTTTATTCTAAGTCACTTCTGCTGGTGAACAAGAATAATGCAAAGGAGCACTGTTAAAAACACTGTTAAATTGAGTACGACTATCCAGCATTATGAGGGAGATGAGTGTGTTTATTTATTAGTTTTAAGTGAATGACTTTCAATCACTCCAGTCAACATTTCTGATAGGAATATTTCACATGAAATGATTGCTATTGTGTTGGTTGGTTGTGCAAATCAGAACCTATTTGCAGAACACCATTAGGCCAATACATCTTATCATAATATTTGCCAGTACTGCAGGTTTTACAAATTAGTTATTGTGAGTGTAGTTTTCTATTAACATGAATTTACTGATTAACTAATTTATTTACTTTCTGAGAATTCATATAGCACAGAGCCAATGTTCCATGACTAAGAGTGAGTACATGGGTTCTTGGTATTAAAAACAATTATCACTCATTATACTTTTTTTTTTCCCTGACTCTATATGCTTAGAAAGTGCCTAGTTAAAAAGATTATAAAATAGTCACTTAAGAAATTAATTAGTAATATTTACAGGCAAGATCCTGAGGATAACCTACTCCTTCATGGGGGATGCAACATCACCAGAGGCAGATGACTAGTTCCTAACAACTTTCTCTCCCTACACATCCAGATAAACAAATGAAAATAATGATTAAATGCTATTTCCAACTATCAAATAGATAAAGCTTCAAAAAATATCAGTTAATTATGGAGAATATAGTGAAATGAGTACTGTTATGAGGGGCTGGTGAGAATGTATGTCTCTACAAATTTTCTGAAAATTGAAACAGACTTCTTGACAAAACTGTTACTGGTGTACATACATTTAACCTTTCCTATGAAGGATCCCATGAAATCACTAATGAAAATAAAAATAGGAAACTATCAATAGCTAGTCTATAGTACTACTACTAATAATAATAATCTTAATCTAGAGCCCCGGATAATAACAACAGGCTGGGAAAATGGGTAAGAGAAGAACAATGTAGAAGACTCTAATTCAAGACTCATTAGATGCTGTTTCACTCTGGAGAAAGCGTGTGTGTGTGTGTGTGTGTGTGTGTGTGTATAAAGCTAAAAGTTAATCACTGGTAAGATAGGATATGTGTTTTCCAGATTACTAGAGAAATAAATGTAAGATGGTTCAAGATGAGAAAAAAAATTATTTAGAAAATAATATAATAGAGAAAATAATAAAGCAGATATTACTTCAAACTTTAATTCAGAGATGTGGGCTACATGAACAACAAAATCAATTGACTTCCATAATTTATCTTTTTAAAACATTTAAATGGGGCCATAAAAAGGGGCGGGATTGGCAGTCATGGCAGTAAGAGGGCTTGTTTTGGACATCTGCAGGCATGATATACTCTCATGCTCAATTGAGAGTGACAGAGAATGAGTTTATACCTTTTCAGTTTAGAAATATTTAGAATTAGGTAACCTCAGTTAATTGCCACAGGTATGTATATTTCAACTCCAAGAAAATCTAATGTAAATATTTTTGTGTTAAGAAGGTATATGCACCTATTTCATATTTTATGTACTTGAGATACTGAAATTAATTTGATCTATTAGAGTCTGTTCAAAATTAATTTTGGTCTGTGCGGGCCTCCCCGGTGGCACAGCGGTTGAGCGCTGGGTTGCGAAGCTGCCCGCAGCCTCTGCGGCGCCGGTTCGATCCCCGGCTGCTCCCGGCCACCAGAGGAGGGTCCCACATGGCGCGCAGACCTCTCCTGCCGCCCGCTGCTCCCCTCAGCAGTGTACTTAGGTCCTTCTGCCTGCTCTGCTCCCAGCTCTGGCTCTGGTGAATTCTCTCACCCTCCCGTGCTTCTGACTACCCAGTGCATGTATAAATAAAACAAACAAACAAACAAATAAATAAAACATGCCTCTATAAAAAAAAAAAATTTGGTCTGTGATAGCTTTGTAGTTTTGTAACTTAAGTTGAGAAAGTGATTTAGATTTACATTTTTAAGTTGAAATCAAGCTAAAGTTTTAACGCAGCCAAAGTAACTATAAATTATATGTGTAAATGCAAACAATGTATTTTTTTTTTACTTTTTAATTTTATTTATTTTTTTAAAATAAATTTTATTTTTATATTCCCCATACAATTGCAATCCCCTTATTTTGACCCCAATCCCTCCCCTCCCGCCCCCCACCCCCCAAAAAGTATCTCTGGTTCATAGTTTTTTGTTGATTTTGATTTTCACTTTCTTATAGTTATTCATTTTCCTGGTCCCTTATTTAAGTTTTCTAGATTCCTGCTATGAGTGAGACCATCCGGTATTTTTCTTTTTCTTTCTGGCTTATTTTGCTGAGCATGATCCCTTCCAGCGCCATCCATGTTGCTGCAAATTGCATGTGTTTATCTTTTTTGAATGCTGAGTAATATTCCATGGTGTATATATACCACATCTTCTTGATCCAGTCATCTATTTTTGGGCATTTGGGTTGTTTCCAAAGCTTAGCTATTGTAAACAGTGCTGCTATAAACATAGGGGTGCAGGTGTTCTTTGGAATTGATGTTTCTGTGTCCTTTGGGTAAATACCTAGGAGTGGAATTGCTGGATCATATGGAAGTTCTATGTTTAGTAGGTCCAGAAATCTCCCCACAGCTCTCCATAGTGGTTGGACCAGTTTGCACTCCCATCAACAGTGCAGGAGAGTTCCTTTTTCTCCACATCCTCGCCAACATTTGTTGCAAACAATGTATTTTTATGTAGTTGTCTGAATTGACAAACCTAACCTTCCTAAGGACATAAAGTACTTCAAAAAGATACCAATTAAATATGTAATATTTAATTATTTATGTGATTAAACATCCCCCCAAATCCCTTAGAAATTATTGCTGAAGTTGGCTGAATTTCTTGAAACCAAGGAAGATCTAGATTTAAAAAATTGTCTGTTATTCCACTGAGTATAAATTTTAAAACCAGAAGTACACACCCAATATTAGACTTTATTGTATTCAAGAGCCACTTTCAAGGAGAATGCAAAAAATAATTCACATAAATAAATCACACCAACAGATAATAATATTAGATAAAAATTAAAGTGGAATGATAATATCAATAGTATAAAATACAAAATTCAAGTGATGAAGGACATCACTTTATACTAAGGGCTAGTATAATTATGTGAGGGGAAAATAATTATAGCCTGAATTTTTAATTAAACAACAATGTATAGCCATGTAAGGAAAACTAACAGAACAGTAGCAGGCTTTATACACTACAGCAAAAGGTATCTTGAAGCCCTAAAACAAGCTCATATTTCCTACCCTGAATTTTTACACTTAGAACCAACCCTTATGGTGTCATTAGAAATATAGACAAAACTTATATACAACAATGTTCATTATTAGTTACAATGATTAAAATTATTCAAATGTCTAACAACTAGAAAATAGTAAAATTAGGGTTCATAATTGAAAGAATTCATGAACACCTGAAATCATCAGATTAATTTAATTATATAATTAATAAATTATATGATAAATTTAGTATACCTGTTGATAGCTTCACAAAGTCCCTCATGCCCTCATAATAACAGTAACTAAGTAAAATTTTGAGCATCTATAGACTGTGACAGTAAAGTTTCCAAATGATATCAGTAACATTAAACATTATTTTTAATTTTTAGATGTTCCCAAATAAAATTAATGAAAAAATTTAATAACAAGTATAACAATAATGCTTGTTATAGGCAATGAAAATAAGTTAAAAACTCTATATATGACAATTGAATAAAGCACATACAAAGAACACATCCATTGAACCATTATAGACAGAAATAATTACATGAAATTTCAATATAAGGATGCAGTTCATTAAAAGATAAGTTGTGTTTTCTTTTATAATACTAAAAAATGTCAATAAGTGTGGTTTTGATTTGCATTTCCCTGATGATAAGGGATGTTGAACATTTTTTCATATGCCTGTTTGACCATTTGCATTTCCTCTTTGGAGAAATGTCTTTTGAGTTCTTCTGCCCATTTCTTGACTGGATTGTTCTGCCCATTTCTTGACTGGATTGTTTATTTTGTTTTTGTTGAGCCATGTGTATATCTTTGTGATCAGTCCCTTATCAGTTGAATGGAGTGCAAAGATTTTTCCCAGTCAGTGGGGTGTCTCTCTGTTTTGGAGCTAGAAGGAATTATGCTCATTGAAATAAGCCAGAAGGACTGCCTGCTATGCTCCCTGCTCTGGCTCTAGTGAATTCTCTCACCCTCCCGCGCTTCTGACTGTACCCAGTGCATGTATAAACAAACAAACAAACAAACAAACAAATAAATAAATAACATGCCTCTATTTAAAAAAAAAAACATTTAATAAAAAAAAAAGAAAAGAAATAAGCCAGAAGGAAAAAGAAAAATATCGGATGATTTCACTTATAACAGGAATATAGGGGAACCAAATAAGACATCAGTATAAAAAAATAATAATAACAGTACAAAACATAACAAAGCAAAAACAATTATAAATCAGAAACATCCTGCAGGAGAGGAGGAGGGAGAGGGATCAGAGGGAGGGAGGGAGGAGCACAGGGGACTGAGGTGATATTGCATGGGTGCATTGGGGAAGGAAATTCTATGGGGACTCAATCTGAGGGGGCGGGAGGAAGCAAATATTGTCTAAAAAAATTTGAAAAATGATAAATGTTAAAATAAAAAAAAAGTCAGTAAGGGCAGGTATTTGGTATCTTCACTGCTATAAACTCAGCATCAGGAATGGTGTCTGGTATGTAGAGGATGCTCAGTAAGCATTTCTTGAATGACAGACTCACTTACCAAAGTGTCAATAATGGTGGTCTCTAAGTGGTGAATATCAAGGGTGTTCTTTGCTGTCTTTATACTGCATTTTTCCATTTTTTTCTTTGATGTGCATTAATTATATTTATTATGACTAAAAAAATTTTAACTGGATCAAGACTCCCCTTATTATCAATATTTATATTAAGAAGAAACCATTCTTTACTTACCCTGAGATTCTGTTTCCTGAGGGGAGTGGCTGTGGTGGTCTTTGCTAACAGGTAAATCTTACCACCCTCTGCTTTGAAATCTTGAGTGTTTGCGAACTGAACCTTACATTCAAAGTCTAAACTCTGGTCCCAAGTTTCCTTTCCAGTGAATCTCCAATTGTTACATGTTAGAAAATGACCTCAGAGCATTCATTCTCTGTTCTTAGTATGTACTTCCAAGGAGTTTTTATTACCATTCCAGCCCAATGGGCATCTTTATTTGCGTCCATCCCAAACTTCATAAATCTACCTCAAACTCCCTCAGTCTTTGTCTGACTGTCCGACTCCAAAGTGAGTTCTCTCTGAGCAGCTATTGTTTGTACAGATTTTTTTTTTTGACTCCTAACCGTGTATTCTTACTGCTTTTATGAAATGGCTCATAAGTCTAAGTCTTGATTTGTCCAAGGTGCTAGTAAACTTTATGGCATTAGTGAGAGTGATGATTTACTTCTTTGTATCACTTCTCAAGCCTGGCACAGTGCATTGGGTGTAGCAGACACCAAACACGTATTTTTTGGAAATGGCTGGATGCTGTGCAGTTCTGACACTAGTCAGAAAAGTTAGAAAGGAAAGTTTAGGACTCAGACAAACTAGGGTTCAGATCCCACCTCTGTTGATTACTATTTAACTTTGTGACCTTACGTTAGTTAATATCATTTAGCCTATAACAACATTTTATTGCTGTGATTATAGGATCTTAATCTATTTTCTTGTGCTATTGTTTACTATTTGACCTTGGGCAATTTATTCTACCTTTCTAAACTTCTGCTTTCTCATTGTTAAAAAAAAAATAAAAGACAACAATAGCAAGTAACCCATAGGGTTCTCAGGAAGATTAAATGAAATAAAGCTTGGAAAAGACCTTAAAATAATTCTGAACACATGATCAAGACTTGCTCAAAAGAAAGAAATTATTTTGGTATTTGGGAGGAAAACAATGGCAAAGAAATTATATTAATTCTAAACCTACTAAATCAAGTTTGTAGAAATGTTTAATGAGGTAATGTGTAGAGAAGTGTTTAGCATGATTCTGGCTCAGAAAGTGTTAGAGATCATTATTTGAGTTTCTTATAATGCATTGGATGGATTCACTGTGAAATAGATGTAGTACACATGATTAATGGTCACTATTTTCCTCTTTACCCATCCTTATTTCTCTTCTTTCAGTCCCTCTATCCCACTGTTATTTCTTGACTGCCTTATGTCATATTACTGAACATCTACGGAGCTGTTGGGTACTGTAATCATATCTAAATATAGAAATGGTTTGTGGAAAAAGCTGGTCCCCACTGAGTTTCTTTCTGTGTTTGTCCCCCAGTGGCATTTACTTTGTATGCATTATGACTGAAGTAAAGCTTATATTTAGATTAGTAGCAGAAGACCATGGAATTACAATTGAGTAGTTGACAGATGTGGAAAATGAGACCCAGAGAGGTTCTCTGTTTTTCCCAAGGTCACAGAGCATGTTATCTGAGTCCTATTCATTGTGCAAACCCATATGATCGTTCCTGCCCTGAGCCTGTTATAACCTTCAGGAACTATGTGAAACCCGCGGAGTATTCTGCAAAGAATTGCAAAACCTGCCTCATCTCCTGCTGGGTCGCCCAGAAAATACATCGAAATAAAAGTTCCTTGCTCTTATTTTTCCCCAAAGCTCATGTTATTCATTAAATGCCTATTTAATATAAAGAAACAAATTAAACAGGGGAGGGGAAGGAAGAGTTTCTTTAATTTTTTTTCCCAGTTGCTTTTTGTGCAGGTGGATTGCTGCAGGAGTCCCCTCTTCCGAAGCCCATCTGGGATGTTAGTTTAGCTCTATTGATGTTTAAGACTCCGTCTTTCATCATAACCACATGCCAAGACAATAAGTAATTGAACCACATGTTTTGCCTTTTTAAAAAGGTGTAATCTCCTTCTGAAGTGTAGAGATGTTTAGCAGGATTTTTCTAATTTATCTGTCATCATACCATGCGGGCTAGGCTCCAAGCCCCGACTGCAATGTCTCTTTATCACTGTCTTTTGATGAACACCTGTTTCTAGCATACAAATATATCTGCTGAGATGCAAAATTAAAATAATTTCAACAGTATAGGAATAATTAGGAACCTTTTTTTGAAAGGTCCACCTGTTCCAAATATCAAAATATCACATTTAGTTGCTGTACATCCTTTTATCACTGTATATTCTTTGTGATATATATATATGTATATACACACATATATATGTGATAATACTCTTATATTCCATTAAAAAAATTTTCATTTTTTAATATTCAATCGTGAACAATTTTAAAAAACAACTAGAATTCATTATGTTCATTGAGAGAGATAAAAAGGAAGAAATAAAATTGCTCAAAAACTTCTTAAGAGAAGAAACTTTTTAAATGTTCTGTTTTGTATGATTGATTATGCCTTTCGTTAAGGATTTTACTTTTACATAAATACAACGATGATTATGTGAGTCTTGAGTTTGTTATAATAGATTTTTTTTAAAGGAAAATTTATAAGGGCCCTTGTAAGGAAAGGGTTTTTTTTTTTTTTTAAATTAAACTTGGTACAGCGCTTAATAGATTTAATATGAAGAATTATTATTTTATAATTATAATTCATGTCACTTTATATTTAAGGCTTTATCCATCATGCTTATTTTTGACTTTCCCATAAATTGTGAACTGGGTTATTGAGACTTCAAGGTGAAATTACATAGCAACTGTAATCCCCTACTGCCTGGGGCTTTAACCAGAAACCCCTGTCCTATTATATGAGAGAAAATTTCCCATTTCTAAGAGTTCATATTTTTTAAAATCCTAGAAAACAAAAAAAGACCCCACATAGATTAAAAAATATATCCAGAGTAACAGACCACCTTGATATCCAACAAGGTATAATGATTTCCATTTAACATTAGCCATGGTGGATTTTGCTCTGGATAAAAAGTAACCCCATATTATCCAAACACCCAATAAAGCAAATTCACAGGTAAAAGCCAAGTTAATATAGAAATGGATTTCAGTTTGTCTTCATTTTTGGAATGTGAAATCCTAAGTGTCAGATTTTGGGATTTTTTTCTGACAGCCATGCAAAGAGGTAAATCACCAGTTGCCTGGCCCTTACTTGCAAAGTTGTCCACAAGGAGTTATATGGCTGCTTGCTTTTTAGCTGTCGGGGACATTTTGGGCAGTGGTTATATACACAAGACTAATTACACTAATTAATCCACACCAATGTGTGAGCAGTAAGCTTGTTTTTACAATTAGGATGTAATTTTTTAAAATCCTTTATTGGGTCCATTTAGAGACACAGCAGTTTCAGATTTACCGTACAATAGCAAAAGGAGTTATCCAAATTGAATAAATGTAAATTCCAGCTTGTGCAAATAAATTAATATATGGCAAATGAAACCTACACTTGTGTCACAAATACATACTTGCTCAAGAATGATTTTTCTAAGTAGGCATATGGATTGTAGCTTTTGTGGTCATTAAATTATAGGGATCTCAAATCACTTTGCTTAATGCAATGTAGCAATATCACTTTACTTCTGTAGCTTTTACTTCTGATGTAAGTAGTTGTATTAGCAATCATAATGGCCCCTTAAAGATAGCTACATTCTAGTGTCAAAAACCTCTGAATATGTTACCTTACATGGCAAAAATAAAATAAAAAGACACCCTAAAAAAACAATACATTAGCAGAGGTGATTAAGATCTTGAGCTGAGGAATTCATGCCAGATTGTCTTGATAAGCTCTAAGCTCTAAGTAATCACAAATTAAAGTGATAAGGGGAGGCCAGAAAGTCAGTGTCAGACTGTGATATGAGAAAGACTCGGCCTGGCATTTCTGGCTTTTGACAGTGGACAAAGAGGGCACGAGGCAAGGAATTGGCAGCATCTAGAAACTAAAAAAGGGAAGAAAACAGATTCTTCCCTGAGCCTCCAAAAGTAGCACAGCTGTCGAGGACATTTTGGGCAGTGGTTATATACACAAGATATACCTTGATTTTAACCCTCTGGGATTATAATAAATCTTTATTGTTTGAGGATGCTAGGTTTGTTATTATTTATTAGATGAGCAAGATCAAACTAATACAGTGATTTCTTGGTTTTCCCAAATCTCAGATTCTTCATCTGTAAAGTGTAATATTTTTTTAAATAGAAATTAATAAAATGTATGTAAAATTTCTTTAAAACATTCACAACTTCAAAAGATAGAGATCTTTTGTAAAATCAGTGAAACTATATCTCAACTTTACAGTAACTAAGAGTTTGCCCATAAAAGACTCACTCATTTAAAAATCTTCTCCAAGTTGCTATCAATTAAGAAATAGTTGCTAGAGAACATGGAGTATGTCCAGTTGCATTAGAAAACATCTATCAGAATGTATCTAGGCAGCTAGAGAAAAGGGTTGAGTAAATGACCTGGACAGTATAAAGAACCAAGAATATAACTGATGTCAACAGGGCTTCAGAGATTCCATGGACAGGAAGTTATCTCAGCAGGACTGAGGAAAACAAAAAATACCAGAATTTATTAAAAGAACAAGCTAGATTATTTACAGCAAAAAATAGCTTAAATGCCTCTAAACACTACTTTCAAAAAAGATGGGTAGATAATCCTCTTTGCTCAGAGATACTCACATTGAATTATTTAAATTAGGAAAAAAAAAAAAGGAAAACCATCTTAAAGGTCCAACAATTAGGGAAAAATTGAGTAATATATGGTTTAACAATAGACTTAGATATGTAATTAAAAGTACTTATGAAAAACTTTTAATAACCTTTGGGGAGAAATTTATATATATGGAATATAAAAAGGCTATGTAAAAATTCTTTAAAAAACTAGTAAGAAATTTAAAAATTAAAGTGTTACCGGTAGTTGTCTCAGAGTGGTGATGTTTTCCTTTTTTGATTTTCTCCTCCTCCAGTTTTATAAAGTGCACATGCATTACTTTCTAAAATTCTCCCCAAACAGCAGAAACTTTTGAAAATTACACTCTTTTTTTAGAGTTCTAATTGGCTTCATTAAACCATTCATGAACTGGGCAGCATCTGGTCTAGGTGCTGCGGAAAATTACACTCTTAGGAGAGTTTTTCTGGACAAATTTATTCAATGTTGCCATTTCTTTTTTTTTATTGAATATATAATTTAAATATATATGCATATGTATATATCACATCATTGTTAATTTTTTATAATGTTTGATTTTTCCTCTTGGGTGTAATCACCACAAAATTCCCACCACCAAGTCATGAACCATGAACCATCACCATAATCTCTTGTGCTTTTCTCTCCTCTGTTTTGATCCCACTCCCTCCCCCACCCCTGCTCTATGTCTCTGATTTATAGTTTGCCTGCTAGTTAGGTCTCTTTTTTTCTTCCCCTACCTCTTGTTTGGCTTCCCTATATACCTCCTATAAGTGATATCATTCAATAATTTTCTTTTTCCTTCTGACTTATTTCACTGAGCATAATCCCTTCCAGTTCCACCTGTGGTGCTGTGAATGGCATGAGTTTGTCTTTTTGATTGCTGAATAGTATTCCACTATGTATATATACCACATCTTCTTGATCCAGTAATCTGTTTTTGGACATTTAGCCTGTTTCCATATCTTAGCTATTATAAACAGTGCTACACAGTCAACATAGGAATTCAGTTTCCTTTTGAATTAATGATTTTGTGTCCTTTGGGTAGATTCCTAGAAGTAGAATTGCTAGGTCATATTGTAGATCTATTTTTAGTAATTTGAGGGCCCTCCACTCAGCTTTCCATAGTTGTTGGACCAGTTTGCATCCACCCCAGCAATGTAGAAGGGTTCCTTTTTCTGCACATCCTTGCCAGAATTTGTTGTTGTTACTTTTTTTTTAATGTGGACCATTCTTATGTAGTGAAGTGGTATCTCATTGTGGTTTGATTTGCATTTCCCTCATGATAAGTGATATTAAGCATTTTTTCATGTGCCTGTTGGCCACCTGCATTTCCATTTTGGAGGAGTGTCTTTTTAGCTCTTCTGCCCAATTTTTGACTGGATTCTTTATTTTGTTTTTGTTGAGTTACGTAAACTCTCAGTAGATCTTTGATTTCAGTCCCTTCTAAGTTGTGTGGTGTACAAATATTTTCTCCCAATCTTTAGGGTGTCTCCTCTTCTTGGTTATTGTCTCTTTTGCTGTAGTCCCAGCTGTTTATCTTTTATTTCATTTTCTTTACTTCAGGGGATGAGTCTTTAAAGGTGTTTCTGAAATGTATGTCATGGAGTGTTTTGCCTATGTTTTCTTTTATATACTGTGTGTATCAGGTCTTACATTCAGGTTCTTTTATCTACTTTGAGTTGTTTTTTCTTTTTATGGTGTGAGGTAATAGTCCAATTTCATTCTTTTGCATGTAGTAGTCCAGTTTTCCCAGCACCATTTATTGAAGAGACCAGACTTGTTCCAGTGCATATTCTTGGCTCCTTTGTCATAGATTAGTTGTCCATATTAGTTGTCATAGATTAGTTATCTGGGTTTTCATAGATTAGTTGTCATAGATCAGTTGTCTGGGTTTTCAATTCAATTCTATTGGTCTGTGTGACTGTTTTTGTTCCAGTACCATGCTGTTTCAATTATTATGGCTTTGTAGTTTATTTTGAAGTCTAGGCATGTAACACCTCCCTTCTTCCTTTTTCTAGTCAGGAGACCTTTAGCTATTCAAGGTTTTTGTGGTTCTATATAAATTTCATCAACATTTGTTCTATTTCTTTGAAGAATGTCATTGAGATTTTTATTGGAATTGCATTGAATGTATAAATTGCTTTCTGTAGTATGGCCATTTTGATAATGTTAATTCTGCCAATCCATGAGTAGAGAATGTCTTTCCATTTCTTTGTATCGTCTATTTCTTTTATCAATGTTTGCGTTTTATTTGTACAGGCCTTTCACCACCTTTGTGAAGTTTATTCCCCGGTACTTAATTTTTGGGCATACAATTTTAAATGATATGGTTTTCTTATTTTTTTCTTCTTCAAATAGCTTATTTACATATAGGAAGGCTACTGATTTTTTTGTGTGTTGATTTTGTAACCAGCTACTTTACTAAGCTGGTTTATTTTAATTATTTTTTTCTGTGGGGGTTTTAGGGTTCCCTATATATATTATCTTATCATCTGCAAATAGCGATAGTTTTACTTCTTCTTTCCCTATTTGGATTGCTGGTATGTCTTTCTCTTGCCTAATTGCTCTAGTTAGGACTTCCAGTGTTATATTGAAAAACAGTGGTGTGAGTGGACCTCCTTTTCTTGTTCCAGATCTTAAAGGAAAGGCTTTTAGTTTCTCACCAATAAGAATGATATTGGCTATAGGTTTGTCATATATGGCTTTTATTGAGATATGTTCCTTCTGTTCCAAGAATTTTTAGGGTCTTCATCATAAATGAGTGTTGGACTTTATCAAATGCTTTCTCAGCATTTATTGATATCAACAATATCATATCAAACTTTTTTTTCTTTTTGTGGATGTGGTTAATTACATTAATTGATTTTCAGATGTTGAACCATCCTTGTCTCTCTAGTATAAATCCACTTGGTCATAATATATTATCCTTTTGCTGCACTGTTGGATGCAGTTTGCCTGGATTTTACTGAATATTTTTTTGCATCTATGTTCACTAGGGTGATTGGTCTACAGTTTTCTTTTTTGTGTGCTGTCTTTGTTTTTTTGTTGTTTTTTTTTTTTTTAAATAGAGGCATGTTTTATTTATTTATTTTATTTGTTTGTTTGTTTTGTTTATACATGCACTGGGTACAGTCAGAAGCGCGGGAGGGTGAGAGAATTCACCAGAGCCAGAGCGGGGAGCAGAGCAGGCAGAAGGACCGAAGTACACTGCTGAGGGGAGCAGCGGGCAGCAGGAGAGGTCTGAGCGCCATGTGGGACCCTCCTCAGGTGGCTGGGGAGCAGCCGGGGATCGAACCGGCGCCGCAGAGGCAGCGGGCAGCTTCGCAACCCAGCGCTCCACAGCTGAGCCACCGGGGAGGCCCTGTCTTTGTTTGGTTTTGGCATTAGTATAATATTGGCTTCATAAAATGAACTTGGTAGTATTTTGTCTTTCTCAATTTTTTGGAAGAGTTTTTGTGGGAATAGACACCAGTTCATCTTTGAACATTTGGTAGAACTCATTTGTGAAACCATCTGGGCTTGGGCTTTTGTTTTTGGAGAGGGATTTGATTACTGTTTCCATTTCATTACTTGTATTGGTTTGTTTAGGTTTTCTATCTCCTATTTATTCAGCTTTGGATGCATATATTGTTCTAAGAACTTGTCCATCTCATCTAGATTTTTTAACTTCTTTGCATGTAAATTTACATAGTAATCTCTGACTATCCTCTCAATTTCTGCTGCATCTGTTGTAATTTCTCCTCTTTCATTTATGGTCCTATATATTTGAGTTTTCTCTCTCTCTTTTTTTTCTTTGTGAGCCTAGCTAGAGGTTTGTCAATTTTGTTTATTTTGAATTGTCTTTTTAAATGTCTATTGCATTTTTTTTTCTGCTTGAATTTTTATTATTTCCTTCCGCTGATTTTGGGCCTTTTTTGCTCTTTTTCTAGTCCTTTGAGTTGGATGATTAGGTGTTGGTTTGTTTTTTTTATTGATTCTTGTTTCTTGATGTGCACCTGTATTGCTATATACTTTCCTCTTATTACTGCTATTGCTGTGTCCCATATATTCTGGAAAGTTGTGTCCTCTTTGTCATTTGTCTCAATGTATTTCCTAATTTCTTCTTTGATTTCTACATTGATTCAGTGATCTTTCAGTAGCATGTTCTTTATTCTCCATGTGTTGGTGGAGGTGGAGAGCTCCTTGCTGTCTTTTTATAGTTGATTTCTAGTATGATGCCTTTATGGTCAGAAAAGATGGTTGGTGTGATTTTGATCTTTGTGTATTTGTTGATGTTTGTCTTGTGTCCCAGTATATAGTCTATCCTGGAGAATGATCCATTTGCACTTGAGAAGAATGTGTATTCAGTGGCTTTTGGGTGCAATGTCCTATAGATGTCTGTTAGGCCCATATGTTCTAGGTCTTTGTTTAGGGCTATTGTTTCTTTGTTTATTTTTTCCTCATTGATCTGTTCATTGTTGAGAATGGGGTATTGAAGTCACCTACCACATATGTCTTTTCTCCAATGTCTGTTTTCAGACTTGAGAGTAATTGTCTAGTGTATTTTGGAGCTCCTTTATTAGATGCATAGATATTGATTAGTGGTATAAATTCCTGATGTACTGTTCCCTTGATCATTATGTAGTGTCCATCAGGGTCTCTTGCCACCTTTTTTTCGTTTGAAGTCTATTTTATCTGATATGAGTATGGCTGCCCCTGTCTTCTGTTTGGGGGCCATTTGCTTATAGAATTGTTTTCCAGCCTTTTATATATATATTTTTTTAAAAGATTTATTTATTTTTATACAAAAGCTGGGGTACAGGTCAGAGGTGCAGGAGGGTGAGAGGATTTACCAGAGACAGAGTGGGGAGCAGAACAGGGAGACTGACTGAAATACACTGCTGAGGGGAGCAGCGGGTGAGACAGGAGAGGTCTGCCACACAACATGGGATTTTTGCCAGCCAGGATCAAACTCTCACTGCAGAGGCTGTGGACAGCTTCATAACACGGCCCTCAACCCGCTGCGCCACTGAGGAGGCCCCAGGCCTTTATATTTAATTTATGTTTCTCTTTTACCGTTAGGTGTGTTTCTTAGGTGTGGAGACATTAGAACTCTGGGTTCCATTTTCTTACCCAGCAGCTACTTTGGGTCTTTTTAATGGTGAATTTAGTCCATTTACATTTAGGGTGATTACTGATATATGGGAGTCTATAGTTGTTTATAGCTTTGTTTCTATTTATTACCTTGTTCACTTCTTCCTGTTCTTTCTTCTGTTGGTTTACATTTTAAGGCTTCTTGTAATATTTTTTTTGGAGTGGGGCTTTAGTAGTAGTGAATTTCTGAAGATTTTTTTTTTTTTTTTTTTTTTGTCTGAGAAGGTCCTTAGTTTTCCTTTATATGGGAAGGAGAGTTTTGAAGGATAAAGTGTTTTTGGCTGGCATTTTTATCTTGGAGTTTTTTAAATATGTTGGTCCATTCTCTGCTTGTCCATAGTGTTTCTTCAGAGAAGTCTGATTTCAACCGAATCTATTTACCTTTATGAGTTAACTGTTTTTTTCCTCTTTGTCAGCTACATTATTTTTTCTTTGTCCTGGACTTTTAGAAGTTTCTCTATTATGTATCTTGCTGTAGTTTTCCTTTTGTTGTGGTAATTTGGTGTTCTTCTCACTTCCTGCATGTCTATTTTCATTCCCTTCTTCATATTTGGGAAGTTTTCTTCAATTATTTCCTTGAATAAGTTCTCTGTTCCTTTGTTTCTCTTTTCACCTTCTGGGATACCTATAACTCATATTTCCTTTCCTCATGGTGTCACATGCTTCTCAGAGTATTTCTTCATTCTTTTTGTCTGTCCCTTTCCTTTTCTTTCTTGGTTTTTTTCATATCTGTATCTTCAAGAGTACTGAATGATTCTTCCATTTCATCAGTTCTGCTTTCATTGATTTTCCCCGAATTCTTTAGCTCCTTCATTCATCTTTTAACTTCCTGCATTTCCTTTATTTCCTCCTTTAAACACTCATTTTCATACTTGAGATTGTTGTATTTCTCATATCATTATTTTCCTTTTCTTCTTTATGTTTTTTTTTTTTTTAATGGTAATTCTGAATTCTCTTTCTGTCAGGCAGACAAATTCTTCCATGTCAATGTTACTGAGTTCTGGGAGCTGATTTTCTTTTTGTGGTGTGTCATTCCTCAGAGGGTTTCTTTGGCTACTTGTATTTTTCCTTCTCCCTGTTGTTTGCTTTCTAATTTGTTCTATGCACAGAGCCACTGCACCATTGGTGCTGGTGGGTACCTCTTCAGGGTGCTCCTACTGGGGCATCAGGGACTGGCGGTAGGGCCAGGTCTGGTAGTATCATACCAGGCTTCTCAAGAACTGTGATGCTTAGCAGTGTATTTCAGTCATTCTTCCTGTTCTGTTCCTCACTCTGTCTCTGGTGAATCTTCTCATCCCCCCATGCCTCTGGCCTGTACCCCAGTCCTTGTATGCATGAATAAATAAATCTTAAAAAAAAAAAAACTGTGATGCTGTAGATGGGCTTGTGGTCTCTAGCCATGGAGGTTGCCACATCTCTGTATGCTGTTGGTCTCCTCCCCTGCTTGTGTGTCTTCACCTTTGGCTGCTGAGCCCTCTTTCTGCCTTCCTGGCTTCACTCACAGTTCAGGATAGGGTGGGTGGGCACAGGTGTGTGGGGGTCACTGACCTCTAACAGTGGTGTGTGGGCCGAAGTACACTCCCCAGACTGGTTGCTGCTCACCTCTGGCTGCTGGGCCTGCCTCACTCACAGTTTTGGGAGAGTGGAGCACAGGTGTACAGGGGGTCTCCTGACTTCTTTAATTTAATCCAATGGCATTTGTTGTATAGATACTTTGTTCTGGAGGCTTTGCTAGGCACTGTGAAAAATGTAACAATGAATAAAATATAATAATTGACCTCTAGGAATTTATAAGCTAGTGAGCAGTAAATAAAAATGAATAAAGAAGAGGTAGGTCTCAGCAGGGGCTTGTAAATGACTAGGATATGAAAGAAGAGAGTGGGAAGAGGGGCCTCCCCTGATGGTGCAGGCGGTTGAATGCAGTGCTGTGAAGCTGTCTGCAGCCTCTGCAGCGAAGGTTCGATCCCGGCTGGCTGGTGAGGGTCCCACATGGCGCAGCAGACCTCTCCTGTCTTGCCTGCTGCTCCCCTCAGCAGTGTATTTCGTCAGTCTGCCTGTTCTGTTCCCTGCTCTGTCTCTGGTGAATCCTCTCACCCTCCCGTGCCTCTGGCCTGTACCCCAGTTCTTGTATAAATAAATAAATCTTTAAAAAAAGTGGGAAGAGTGGGAACGTGTGTAGAGATGCCATTGGCACCCACATAGGAAGAGAGGACAAGGATATGCTTGGAGAAAAATGAATATTCTCAGGCTATTCCAACAGAGTTTGGGAAAATAATGAGACTGGCATGGAAGGAGAATGAGCAGTTAGAAAAGAAGTTGTTGTGAAGTGACTTGAAGACTGTGCTGGCAAATCTGGATATCAGTGCTGTCCACACTAGCATTTTAACATTAAACCACCAAGACAAAAAGATAAAAATAAAAATAAAAGGCCCATAGTCATCTGAATGTTGTGAAGTGGTAGACAAAATGTTTATTCAGAGTTTTTAGGGTGTTCATGACATACCCATACAACAGGTGAATTCTTCTATTGTTTGCACCCACTAGGCAGGATTTTATTTTTTACTTTTATTTATTTTATTTGAGATCTAAAAGTCAATTTAATATTTCAATTCTGACAATGAGTAATGTGCTCATTTACTTATGCAATAATAACAACATAAACAACAAAGGAATAACAAATAAATTAACTAAAATTCTTTTTCTTTCAAGGTGGGAGTGGTGGTACTGTCAAGCCACAGCTTTTGGATGTGCTACCAATGACTGTTACAATGGCTAATCCTGCTTCCTTGTTATTCCTCTTCCAGATGCATATTTGATTCATAAAGACATTTTTACTCTATGATAAATTCTGTAAGATGTCTAAGACTTATTCATATGCACTTTAATATAAATATTCTTTATTTTTTCCATTGTTTAAGGGCATCACAATTTATTGTATAAATGATAATTTATTATTTTAGTGACGGTAAAATTAGTTTCTCTCCATCAGGTATTGCCACCGTAGGGTAGCTGCCACCAAATCACCATAGTCCACCAATTTAGTCCATTGTGCTTTCTTCCCTCTTGGATGATTCAGTTTTACAGTCAGTTTTCAAGGGTTAGCTTTGTCTTTGTTTCTTTTTTTTTTTTCCTTTTAAAGCTTTTTTTTTTTTTAAGATTTATTAATTTATTTATACAAGCACTGGGTACGGTCAGAAGCATGGGAGTGTGAGAGGATTCACCAGAGCCAGAGTGGGGAACAGAACAGGCAGACTGACGAAACACACTGCTGAGGGGAGCAGCGGGTGGCAGGAGAGGACTGCGCACCATGTGGGACCCTCACCTGGTGGCGGGGAATTGAACTGGAGCCACAGAAGCTGGGGGCAGCTTTACAGCCTAGCGCTCCACCGCTGTGCCACCGGGGAGGCCCTTGTCTTTCTGTTTCTCTATATTCCACTGATTTCTCTATATTCCACTTATTACTGATGCCACTCATTATTTATCTCTTTCTAACATTTCATTTAGCATTATCTTTAAAGAGGTGATTCCACTCTGCTTGCTTATTTGTTGCAGTCAGGCTCCTAAAGTTAATTTTTAAGTGGTACTGTAGCTATGAATCAAATTCAGAACCTTGAGACTGACTTCATATTTGGCAAATACTTCCCCAAATCCCAATTTTTTTACTTTTATCTGGCATTTGTGCACATGCTGTCTCTCTCCTCTCCGAAAGTGTAGCTCTTCAGTCAGTAAGAATGGTGTCTTCTTATGTTTGTTCTCCTTTTTGCTATATTTGGGAGTAACAGGATAACCACAAAGTTTTTAAAAAATAAATAAATTGGTGTCCTATCCATTTGTTCTAATTCATGTGCAGCAGCACTCCCTCAGCATTTAGATATAAAAGATTATGCTTGGGTTCAGAAGCCATTGCCTAAGATATTTAGAAAGATCATGACAATATCCTGAGTCATGCAGTGTTATCTTATTTTCCCCATTTCTGCTGCATTTTTTTTGATTGAATGTATTAGGCATATTGTGTTTTGCATGATTCATAATTGAATTCTTTTAAAACAGGTAATATAAATGTCTGAAATGAGAATAAAACAGGTTTCCTTTTAGGAGATTTCTTTCGCCCATGGTATTTTTAAATTGTTTCTGCCTCCATCAGTATATGATCTCTTGGCAGTTCATGCTCCATTCTTCTGGATTCTTTTTAATAGCATTTTTTCAAGCTTTTTGTCATTACTACTACCCTTTGGATTCTTTCCAAATAGTAATCTCTCTCTATGGATGGATGGATGGATGGATGGATGGATGGATGGATAGATAGATACACGTGCACGATGCAGTCTTCCAAAAGGATCTTTGGATATGGTGAGTAATGGGATAATTACTTCCCATGTGAGCCTCAGTAACATCTAAAAGGATTGATAGGTATTCTTTTCCTTTTTTTTTTTTTTTAAATCCCAAAGGATGATATTCACCAAGAAATTATTAGATCTTTTATTGAGGAGAGTTTTGCAAAGTAACAAATTAGGGGATGCTGTGAGACTGATAATTAGCTAAAAGATGGCCATTTCTGTTGTGAAGTATTAAATTGGATGGGAATTTTAAGCTTCAACTAATTAGTATATTTGGAGTTTGGTGGTAGAGAGAGCATAGAGACACTTTCAAGGATGAGGGTAGTTTGCAGTGGGAAGAATGATACATTAACACCACATTTAACCATCTAGTATTGGAACTTACATGAAAAAGGCCTAGAACATGATCAGGACTATCAATGATATCAGATAGACTTTCCATACATATTTAAATATGTTTATTAAGCACCTGTATTTATTAAAAGTTCTGCATTAGGCACTGTTTTATATGCTAGGACTGTACATATAAATAAAACTGTAAATTGTATTATTTCACTTCTCTGCTCAAAACTCTCCAGTGGCTTTTCTCAGAGTAAAATCCACATTGCTGACTCTGGCTACAGGGAGTCACATAATCTGGATCTTGCTCACTCTCACCACACCACTTGCCCTCTTCTCCTGAACTCATTATGGTATAGTCACATGGGGCCTTAGTGTCTCTGCCAAAAGAGCCTGGGCCAAGGGTTGAGCTCTGATAATTACTAGTAACTCATTCTGTATCAGGCACATCAATATGTGTGATATATAAAGATATTGTTGCATTTAAGCTTTAAATTAAAGCACAGATATATATTACTGCTCCTATTATTATTATTTGTAGTTCTTGTTATAGTAGTATTAAGCCACTATTCCTATCTTATTAAAGAAGAGAGGAAACTAGATAACTAGCTCATGGTCACTCAGCTAGTAATTGATGGAAGTCAGACCACTATATATTTTTTAATATTTTATTTTATAGAATTCTTACATCATTTTTCATTTTTGCACAATATATGTATGCATTTTCATTTTGGTTATATTCCCCATACAGTTGCACTATATTTTAAAGATCTCTGTTTCTTTGGATATTCTGTTGAGAGATTCAACAGTAGAAATACATGGCATGAGGAAGTTTGGCAATGTAGCCACTTAAGTTGTTATTCATATAGTTAACAATGCATATGAGAGAAACTTGAATGATGGGCAAATGAACTCTTTAAGGAACTTTCAACTTAACACAGTTATAACTGAATAGCATGAAGAACTACTGTTCTACAATTGACTTCCATTTCAAGATGGTTATTCAGACCTAAGTATTTAATGAATCTTCCTAATCACTATTGAAATAAATAAAAAATAGAAATTAAGAGTGGGGAAAACTGTATTGGCTCTGGAAAGGTAGAAAAGATTAACTAATAGATCAGAAACTTGTAGTTTATATTATATCCTGCAAATAGAGTTGTATAATTTCCTGTTTTACCTCAGGGCTTTGACTTAGGCATCTTCTCTCGTCAATTATATACAATGAACCCTATCTCTATTACCATTTTAAATTTTCCCTAGAACTGCAAACTTGCACATCCAAATGACTACTAGACAGTTACCATGGATGCTCAATAGACATCTTAAACTTAAATAGTCAGACCAGAACTCATGATTCTTCAACCCCTATCAAATCTGTCCCTCCCCAGACATTTGCATTTCAGTAGAAACCACTATCCCACATTATTGCTGAAAATAAAAACCTAAGTATATTTTGTACTGCTCTTGGCCTCACTCCTTTCACCCCCAAATTCAATCCATCTGCAAGTCCTTTGATCTCAATACCCAGCACTTGTCTTGAATCTGGTGATAATTCTCCATCTTCATCACCTTTCCTGGTGATTCTTTTGCTTCTTCTAGTATAAATTTGCACATAGCAGCAGAGGGATCTAGTACATTAAAAAATCAGATCTTGTTACTCCTTCCCCACAATAAAAACAAAAAGGGAAATAAAAGCTAGTCTTAAAACTTTCAAATATTTGTTCATTACACAAAGACATGAGACTCGATGGCAAATCAAACAGTTAAAGCTTATATGCCATCCTGAGCTAGGGAATGAGGTAGGGCTCTGGGTTTTCAGGGGATGAGGGAAATTCACAGGACTACAAAAAAAAACCCCAGATATTTGGTACTTAAACGTTTGCCCTCCCATAATAGATGTCACTTGCTTCTTGAACAACCTGTGAGAGAGAGCTTTGAGCATAGATGTCCTCTGTTCATGAATCAGGGGTGACACTAAGAAAGCAGAAGTTCCTGATCATATTCTCCCTGAAGGGAGTGCCTCCCTACATCAGCAGTGGACCAGCACAGTGGTTAGATTAGCTCTGTTTTGCTGTCTGAATATTTGGAAGTCCTTCCCTTCACATATCACAGACACTACCTCTGCCCCCTCTGAATACATGTTACATATTAGACATACTTTAATCATAATCTTATTTAAGCCCCCAGCAAAGACCTGCAGGCATTATTATCAATCCCATATTGTAGATGAGGAACTGCCCAAATTCACACAGCTAATCAATAGTGGAACGAGGATTTTAATTTGTAATGTGATGACAGCCAAATCTGTGATCCCAGCCACTACCCAATCACCTCCTCTCCTGAATGTACTGGCACTTTTACAATCCAACAGAAGTGTCAGTCATATTCACACTTGATACAAAGTGACATGAAAGCTATTTGTCTACTCAGCCTATTCAGTTCTAAAATATGAAATTTTATATCTTAAGTAGCATTTGGCTTGTTTTAATTCTTGCAGGGGTTTCAGAAGTTTGGCTAGAACAATGCATCTCAAGCTTTAAGGTGCATGTACCCCAAGGATATTGTCAAAGTGCAGATTCTGTTTCAATAGGACTGGGGTGGGGCTAAGAGCTTGCACTTCTGACAGCTCCCCACATGATGCCGATGTTGTGTTTCATACACCACATTGGGAGTAGCAAGAAGCTAGAAAGGATCATTACCAATTGACAGTTTTCTCAATTCCGGGCAGGTTATAGATACTAGATGAATAGGATGAGTGAGAGAAGCCTCCAAGATGACAGAAGGAACTGTGTGTGTAGACAGTTCCTGAGCATCTATTTATATTTTCCCAGAGGTGCTTGGTTAAATTAGCTCACAATTTGAAGGAGAGGAACAAACATTTGCTGTGTGATTAAGGTCAAGACCTGTGGTGCATACTTATCTCTGTAATTCTCACCAGTTCCTTGTAAGGAGAATAACAACACACCCTGCTTCCTCCTATGCAATAGAAACAGTAAGTGTGGAAAATGGTGGAGGACAAATATATGGAGGAAAGTGGAGCCAGCCCTTGACCACCACTGTCCCTGGCATTGTACCAGGCACTTTTATTCATATCTTATTTCATCCTCATGACCACCCATGAAATATGTATTCTTCTGTCTGGTGTTTATAAATGAGGAACGTGAAGCTCAGAGGTGTTAAATTTCCTTGACTGAGACTATTAAGCTTTTAGGTGGTAGGAGTAGGGTCGTTAGTCAGCCTGACCCCGTTCCTGTTTTCTACCACACCCAAATGTGTTATCAAACCTCCTGCACTCTGTGGAGACATAGGTGGTATCACATTTTATTATAATCAGAGCCCAAAAGCCATGGTTTGTTGCACACTTATTTTAACTCACAAACACAGGGGTAAAATGAGTCAATGTGTGCGCAGTCAGCCTTGTTTACTCATTTTGCAGAAATCTGGGCTAGGTGCCTTTCATCACCTAAAGGTTAGAAAAAGGAGGCTGCTATTGTAGTGATAAAGCTGCAGTTCATTGTCCAAGTTGGGTTGTATCCAGTAATGGATTCCACAAGCACTGCAGTACTTTCCTTCTTATATTGTCTCTACTGGGCTTTATCTCCTTTATCCTGGAGGTGTTTGTGTCATCGTCACTTCAATTGTTGAGCTCTAGGAAGGAGAGGGCTCATCTCAGTATCTCATTTGACAAGTCCAAAAGGAAATCAACAAAAGAATAAAAAACTGAGGTGGCATTATCACCCCTTTCTCTCTTTTGGAGACATTGCTGCAGTGAATCCCCTTCCACATCCTGGACCTTTGGCCCTCTCACGTATACTGATTTTTTCCCCCTAGGCACAACAAGGAGATCAAGATGACTTTCCCTGGCAGCCCTGCACAGAGTGGTTTCATGGGTCAAGAGTTAGCTAATCTGGGGAGAACGGATCAAAAAAAAAAAAAAAAGTGAACCTAGAATTAGCTAGTAACTTGAAAGTTCTAAATGTGTGTATAGATGTGTATATTGTATTAGAGGCTGTCTCTGCTGGCTAATCTGAGACTTATGTCGGTATATTTGTTTAAAGGTAGCCTAGAGAAAGCACAAGGTAGAGAAATAAAGTTGAAAGTGATTACTACAGTTGGCTACTGATGTGCAACAGTGTTTCTATATAGAATCAAATGATGAGTGAGGGAGGAGAGAGGCAGAGAGAAAAGGGAAAAGAAACAAGAAGGGGGGAGTAGGAGCAATAGCCTCCTACTAGCCCCTCAGAAAAAGAGAGAGCTTGATTATTTTCTGGGAAATAGTGCATAAAGACTGAACAGGACGTGAATGTATGAGGGAATTTGCAAATGATGAAGGGCATATAGCTGATCTGGAAAAACGCAAGTAGAGTGCAGAGCTATGAATGCAAGGGGTGAAGCTATATTATGAAAAGACTTGAGGTTTTCCCAACATTCTGAATATAAGTGAATAGAATAAAATATATTTCTCACTGCTTCAGGTAACTTCCTTTCATGATCTACTCCTATATGGTTTGCACTGTGTTTAGTTTTGAAGTATGTGAGTCATAAAACATCCCATTCAAGCATGAGCAAGGAAAAAGTGATGTGAGCTTGCTGGAATAGCAGAACCACAGGTGATGAGAGTAAGATACAGGAATTGGAAACGTTAGAACCTTGAATACTGTTTCACTGGGGCATAGGAGTTTTGATTTGGAAAATAATAATAAATGGTTGGAAATTAGATTGGAGTGGGATCATACAGGTATAGGAGTTTGGCATTTGTTGATAGAATTTTGTCTTGAAAACTTGCTTTTTATTATTCTTTTTTGATTGTATGATATAGTCAAATGTGGATGGATGTGTTTTATGCTCTGGAGAGAGGTCAAGAGTAATGATATCAGTTTCACATAGGGGTCATATTTGAAGCCTTGGGAGAGATGACATAGTCCAGAGAGAAAGTGCAGAGAAAGAAGAGACCACTTAGAACAAAAGGTTAAAGAATGCTTACTCTTTAGATAATCAGGATTAGAAATAAGCCCTTGATAAAGACAGATAAGTAGGCAAATAATTCAAATGCACACTGCCCCAGAAGCCAAATAAACAGAAAGCTTTAGGAAGCAAGGATGTATTTAACCATACTAAAAGCTTTGGGGGAAAAAAAAAAGATTAAGGAATATGTAAGCAGAGAAAAATTAGTAGGGCTGGGGGATTTGCAGGTGCAAAAATCATGAGTACCAGGGTCAGAGATGGACACAGGCCGTAACAGGTATTATTTATTTCTTGTACCATTTCTGTAAGGGATTGGAAGAGCTCAATGTGTCAGTATTCTAACAAAACAGAAAAGCCACTTTTGGGTCTAAACCTGGATAATTTTTTCAATGTATCATGTAGTGCTTTTTGGGGAAAGGGTAACTTGTATTTCTGAAAGTCAGCAAGGGGCAAGAAGGTAAGAAGACATACATCTAAAAAAAAACCTGAGAGGAAAAGATAGAGAGCTCCTAATTTGGGTCCGCCAATAGCTTTAACAATGTACATTTAAAACTAAATGAACTCATAAATTAAAGAAAATATCCCTTAAAAAATATAAATAAAAAAACCTGAGAGACAGTATATTTGTAAGTTTTCAGCCCCAATTTTGCTTTATTTTATAGAGTTGGGATTTATGAAGACATTGAAAAATATACAAACATCCTCTAAGGAGGTGGAACTTTCTGAATTAGACATTTTTGCTTCTTTTGATCAAAACCAGAGCTAAGCACTTAAGAACCTAAGGCTTAATTTCCTTGACTTCTCTACCATAAGAATTAATGATGACATATTTGAAAGTGCTTTAAGCCTCGGGGTACTCTCCATCTGGGAGTCCACTATCTGGGCCACAAACCAGGAAGCTCAGACCTTTCTCCCCTGGGGGAAACTTTAACTTGTGAATCAAGGGGGTCTATGAATATACCAGTCTCCCTGTCCCTGACCCATCTTTAAGATATTATAAACACTTTTCAGGTGGTCTCACAAACCAAGTCCTTATTTTCCACAGCTGTAAATTTAATAGTGGACCTTTATTACATTCTTATTTAGAATGATTTGGAAGGTTTTTGGGGGGCTCTGGGTAAGCTAAATATTTTTTTCTATATAAACTAATGTAATAGCATTCCCAGACCCGAAAGATAACTTACCAAGTCATACCAAATAAGAAATCTACTTTCAGATTCTGGGGGAAACCTGTATTGGCTTCTTCCTCCTCATTATCACTCTTGCTCTTCCCTCCCTCCTGTTTCTTTGGACTCACTTCACAAATAAGGCTCCCAATTCATTCTCTCAAGCTCTGCTTTTGGGGGAATCCAAAATAAGGTACTCATCATATTTTCTATATCTAGTAATTGTATAAAACAGTCTACCTTATTCAGATTTCAGCAGTTTTTATTTCAAAGTAAATGCTTTATGTGTTTTTAAACATATAGTGAACTTCTGTTTGCCTACTGTTGTTAACACTGTAAATTCTGTGAGGAGGCATATTGTTTAAAACTGAAGGTTTGCAGTCTGAATATCTGGTTTCATTCTTGGCTTCAGTTACCTTGGTTACTAGTACTTCACAAATTACACGTTCCCTAACCCTTGCCAATAGAACAGAGAAAAGAAGTAATAGGAATGGGACAAATATCGCCAATGTTTTAATTAACCATGATAGTATAATATATGTATTCTGCATTATAAAATAAATTGTATAATTACAGAACATCATCATGGTGTTGGTTTCCCTCTTGTGATGATATGGAGCATTTTTTTGTATTTTTTTTAATCCTTAGAATATTTAACAGTGCTGGGTACATATTAGTTAATTAGTAAATTACTGTTTAGTATTAAAGGATTTTTGTATAAACAGCTGACACAGTTAGGATGCTCACTTTTCATCTTGTTACTTGCTATGTTTCTAGATACCTGATTTGCGTGTTAACAAAAATAGATTATTAGTTTGTAGTTGTAAATGGTAACCTGTATGTGTGAGACAGAGACAGAGAATCAATTAAGAGACTATTTGCTTCTCCCTCAAAAATTATACCTTTGGTGATTAGGAGAAAATCCTATTAAGATAAGAGATGAATAGCAGTTTGCAAAATAAAGTTACTGTTAAGTCAAGGTTAATCCACTTCAAGAACCTATGTAAAGTAATTTAAATTTAGGCTCAACCTTAAAATTTGAACAAATTTGTTCAGATTTTGCATTTCAGGCTATTCTTACAGGTTAATTTAGCTGAAGGTGTATGAAGGCTCCCCCATACCAACAAGCAATTCTCAGACACTGGCAAGATTTCTAAGAATTCAACTCACTCCCGACTCTATCTGCCCAGAGATAGATAGCATCATATTCCACAGGTCTCTATATCCCACATATCAGTGAAAACAGCAATATGCCTTTCTCCTTCTAACTCATTTCACTTAACATAGTCCCTCCAGTATGTTGTGGGAAAGTTCGTCTTTTTTTTATAGCTGAATAGTATTCCATCATGTCTATATACCACATCTTCTTAATCTACTCTTCTGTCATCCGGCACTTCAGTTGTTTCCATGATTTGGCTATTATAAATTATGTTGTAATAAACATAGGGAAATATATATATATAAAACCTTCTAATTAGTGTTTTTGCATTTTTCCTATATATGCCTAGGAGTAAAATGGTAGATCTAACTTTAATATTTTGAGGAAACACTCCATAGTGTTTCCCATAGGATCTGGACCAGTCCACATTCCAACCAACAGTGATGAGGCTTCCTATTTCTCCATTCCTAGCCAGCATTTGTTGCTTCTATTTAATTTAATTTTTTTTTGATAAGGGCCATTGTCACAGAAATGAGTGATATCTCACTGTAGTTTTGACTTGCATTTTATTAACAATAAGTGATGATAAACCTTTTTTTTTCATGTGCCTGTTTGCCATCTGTTTGTTTTCTTGGAGAAGAATCTATTTAATTCTTACCATTTTTTAAAATTATTTCTTTGTTTCATTTTTGTTGAGTTGAATGAGTTCTTTGTAAATCTTGTATATTAACCCTTTGTTGTATGTGTTATATTTAAATATTTTCTGCCATTTAGTAAGGTGTCTTTTTGTTGTTATGATAGTTTTGCTGTTTCATAGCTTTTTATTTTTATGTACTTCCATTTGTTTATTTTTGCTTTTTTCCCCCCTTGCTGTTGAAGTCAAGTCCCCAAAGAAATCCCTGAACCCAATGTTTGTGAAGTGTTTTTCATCCACTTTTCACTCTGAATTCTATGGTTTCAGGTCTTGTATCCAACTCCTTAAATCCATTGTGAGTTAACTTTGGTGAGTGATCTAGTTTCATTTTTCTGCATGTGGTTCTCCTGTTTTCCCATCACCATTTGTTTAAGAGACTTTCTTTTCTTTGTTGTATAATCTTGACTCCTTTGTTGTAGATTAACTGTTGGAATAGATGTGGGTTCATCTTTGCACTCTTGATTCTGTTCCATTGATTTGTGTGTGTGTTTTTATTTCAGTACCATGCTGTTTTGTTTACAAAAGGCTTGTCATATAGTTTGAAGTCAGATGGCATGATAACTCAATTTCTCTTTTTTCTGATAAAATTTTCTTTGACTATTCAGGATGTTTTCTGACTCTATATGATTTTCAATTATGTTTACTCAATTTCTTTGGAGAATTTCATTGAAATTTTGATAGAAATTGCATTGAATCTATTGCTTTGGGTAGCATGGATATTTTAACAATGTTAATTCTTACAATCTATGAACGTGGAATATCTTTCCATTTCCTTGTATTATATTCTACAGATATTTTTAGTAATGTCTTAAAGTTTTCATTGAATTGTTCTTTCACCTCTTTTGTTAGGTTTATTCTTTGATAATTAAACTTTTTTTTTGCAACTGTAAATGTGATTGTTTTCTTGTTTTTTTCCTCTTCTACTTCATTATTTGCATTAAGGATTGCAGCAGACTTTGGTAATTTCATTTGGTAGCCAGCCACCAATACTGATATATTGGTTTCTAATAGTTTTTTAGTGGAGACCTTAGGTTTTGTGTTTATTTATTTTGAGGTAACTTTGGTTTATAATATTGTTTGTATTTTAGAAGGATAGGATCTCCCCCTTCACATGTTGTTACCACACCATACCAATCACTAAAATCCCCCTAATCTACCACCATAGTCTATTATTATGCTTCCTCCCCACTTTGTCCTTACCCCCAGTGTTGCCTCAATTCTATCATTGGATTTCTAGGGTTTATTAGTTTGACTTTATCTGATCCTTTGTTTTGTTTCTTTATATTCCACATATAAGTAACATCATCTTGTAGTTGTTTCTCTTTCTGACTTATTTGGCATAGCACAATACTCTCTAGCTCCATCTGTGTTGTTGCAAATTTGCAAGTTTATCTTTTTTGATAGCAGAGTAGTATTCCATTGTGTATATATAGCATATTTTCTGCATTCAGTAGGGCATCTTTATGTTTCAGTGACAGTTTCTTTTGCTGTGAAGAAGCGTTTTAATTTGATATAATTCCAATTGTTTATATTCTTTTTTGTTTTCCTTACTGTTGGAGACAAATCCACATATGCCATGGAGTGTTTTGTCTATTTTCTTCCATATATTTTATGGTTTCAGTTTTATATCCAAATCTTTTTTTTTTTATAGAGGCATGTTTATTTATTTGTTTGTTTGTTTTGTTTATACATGCACTGGGTACAGTCAGAAGCGCGGAGGGTGAGAGAATTCACCAGAGCCAGAGCGGGGAGCAGAGCAGGCAGTAGGACCGAAGTACACTGCTGAGGGGAGCAGCGGGCGGCAGGAGAGGTCTGCGCGCCATGTGGGACTCTCCTCTGGTGGCCGGGGAACAGCCGGGGATCGAACCGGCACCGCAGAGGCCGCGGGGAGCTTCGCAACCCAGCGCTCAACCACTGCGCCACCGGGGAGGCCCCTATATCCAAATCTTTTATCCATTCAGAGTTGATTTTTAGTATGGTGTTTCACTCTTTTGCATGGTGTAGAGAATGTGTGGAACTAAATGGGGTTATGGTAAGCAAAATAAGTCAGGCAGAGAAAGACAAATACTGAATGATTTCACTCAGATGTGAAATTGAGAGAAATAAGACAAAGGGATAGGCAAAACCTAACAAAAAAACACCCTAGATATTTGACTGTAGAATTGAGGCTACCAGATGGGGAGAGAAAAGATAGGAAACAAAGTTTGAAGGGGGCCCAATAGATTATGGTAGAGAACTAGAGTGCTGTAGTGGTGGGTGTGGTATGGTAACATACATCTGAAGAGGTGTGGATCTTTAACTCTGAATCACATATTGTATGCGATGTTACTTCAATAACAAATAATGCAATTAAATTAACAAAAACAGCCATGGTCAGAGGTGAGGCAAATGCAAAATTCATAGAAAGCACAGTATAGGTCACTGAATCAAAGCAGTCAAAAAAAAGTACTTTAGGAAATAAAGGGAGCTTGTTTCCTGCCTGAAAAGGGGTATTGGTGGATGATGTCAGGAAAGGGGTGGAAATGAAATTAAAGTAGAAGTCTTCAATCTGGATTATTGATGATAATACCCAGTATGGACTACTGATTCATGCGTGTTGATTTTGTGTTCTACTACTTCACTAAACTGGTTGATTATTTTTATTAGTTTTTCCTGTGGAGTTTTTAGGGTTCTCATGTATAATTATCATGTCATCTACAAATAGTAATAGTTTGACTTCTTTCTTCCCTATTTGGATTCCTTGTATGTCTTTCGCTTATCTTATTGCTCTGGCTAGGACTTCCAGTATTATTTTGAAAAGCAGTGGTAAAAGTTGACATCCTTGTCTTGTTCCAGATCTTAAAGGAAAGGCTTTCAGCTTTTCACCATTGAGAATGATATTGGCTGTGGGTTTGTCATGGCCTTTATTATGTTAATGCTGTTCCTAGAATTTTGAGGGCCTGCATCATAAATGGATGTTGAACTTTGTCGAATGCTTTTTTTAGCATCTATTGGTATGATCATATGACTTTAATTTTTTTTTGTTGATGTGTTGGAGTACGTTAATTGACTTTTGGATGTTGAACCATCCTTGTAGGCACATTAATTTGATGAAGTTTGCTATTCCATATCCTAACTGATTTTCTATCTGCTTACTTTATTATTATAAAAAGAAGTATGTTATAACTGTGCACAGTAATTGTAGGTTTGTCTCTCTTTTTATTTCAATTGTTGATTTATGTTAAGTGTATACCAGGCATGTAGAAATATAAAATTATTATTATTTTTTCATAGTGCCTTAGATCTGATAATGGTTACAAACATTTTATTTGGTAATGCTTTTTCATCTTTAATGCTCAATTTTCTTATTCCTATAGATTTTATATGTCTCATAAAAAGAATATAGTGTTTAATGCAGTCTCATATTTGTCTTTATCTTTTCATTAGAACATTTATATTTGATGTAATTACTTATCTATTTGAATTTAAATCTGCAATTCTATTATGGAATTTCTGTTTATCTTACCTGCTTTGTTTTTTTCCTCTTCTTTCTCCCCTTCACTTAGATTGATAATTTTTATTATTCCATTTCAGTCCCTTTCTCTAAAACTTGTATATGCTTACTATTATTTCATAGGGATTATGGGATATATCATTGACTTATCAAAATTTAATATTAATTGGTTCATTCAAACTGTAGCTAGACTATGCAAGTGGATAAAAACATAATTTCATTTACCCTCAATTATGTTGATTAAATTCCACTTTTTTCCTTTTTAATATAAATACCGTTTTATATATATATATATATATATATATGAGAGAGAGAGCGCACAACAAGAGCAACAAGAGAGAGCAACACTATAACTCTTTCATAGCCAATAATTATTTTGATTTACTTATAGAGCTACCCTTCAGATAATTAGATAGATCTTCACTCAAAATTTGGGTCATTTCTCAAAGTTGATGGTACCGCATACCTATTAAGAAGATACGAAAGTTTTATTACTTACATAATTAAAGTATCTTGGGAGAGGTCAGATATCCCAAGCTAGTCTCAAAAATTTGGGAGACTGGGAAAATGAAATTGACTTGGGTTTCTTATAGTGGTTAGAAGGTAGGGTCTTAAGTAGTTTAAATATTCCAATGGCACAAAAGAGGGAGTTTGCTGGCTTTCTTAGCTTACTCAGATGGGGAACAGAAGAGAAAGAGGAAGGAGGTAAAGGAAGGAGGTGTAGCTTAAATGCTTTTTAGAAGTTAAATATAAAAATGTGGAGTCAGACTGCTTATTATATTAGCTTTCCATTGCTCTTTATTTCTTCCTACATTTCTAAGCTCCCACATGGCAAACAACACCAAAGCATATGTTTAGCATGCTGAGTGAGAACCTATTCGGAATTCCTTCTACTGTTAATGTTTCCCCATGTTTTATTGAGGTCCTGTCCCTAGGATTTGGGCAAAAGTACCTCAAACTTCTGCCCTTTCATGCAGTTATCTAATTAATGAACTAAAATATAATTCAGACCCAATATTTTAGCAATTTATTGACTCCAAAATTGACAAAGATTTAATTGACTCCGTTTTCAGAAAATCCTATGATATTTTAATATATCTATTATATGAATAAATGTTAGCTTCTTAAAATTTATGCTATTATTAATGACCTCAATTAATTTTTGAATTGTGCAAACAAAAATGTGCTTGGTCTTAAATCAAGGAAACAGTTGCAAACCTTCCTAGAATTATTTAACCTCTGCTAGTATTTTCTTCTAAGAAAGCCATTGCTGCCTTAATTTATTTCTTACTGGAAAAAGTCTTTCTGTAACTTTGAGTTAATAATTCTGTAAACATGTTTTGAAAATTAAATACCTGTTTATCTGCATCTATGCAAATACTGTATAATGAAAAATTAAACGTTGTTTTCTACCACTGACTCTTTCTTTACCTCAGAGTATTGGACCTGTGGTTGACCATAAAATGCCACAGTACCCCCAGTGAATCTTATTCTTATTATGGGTATGTAAGAGTTGCATAGTCATTATCAAACTTTAACTTTTTTGACTGATTTTTCTCCAGGTATATATCTAATGCTTTATTATATTATAACTAGAGTACTAAACTCTTTTGCATTTTATGTTGGATAACATAATTTTTCTCAGAGGCTGGAAACAACATAATTTTGAGATCCTAATCATCTGTTTATTTTTGCCTCCACTGAAATTTTGATGTTAGAATATTTTGTTGAAAAGACTTAATACTGAATTAGAGAACTATAAAGGGTTCAATTTCTGTATTAAACTCCAGATTGAAAAGCAGAATCTGTAAGGAAAGTACCAAAGAGACTCAAACATGAGTGGCACCCTGGACCCCAAACTTGCAAGCTCTAAAGGGGTTTGTGCACATCTATGTGCACAAAGACAAAACATCTATGTGCACATCTATGTGCACAAAGACAAAACATATTTAGTGTGAAAGAATTTCAGTAGGGTTAGTGTGCATAAAGAGAGAAGAGGAGAAGAAATGCTAAGTTTCCCAGTGAAACACCCATCACCTTGTGGATAAAATGCCCTGTCAAATAAAGTTGATCTAAAGCAGGGCTTCTGAGGCCTGAAAGCTTGCCACAAGTCCAAGGCACCTTCTTGAATGGGAACTAGAGGAAGAAGGAGGAAGGGACCAAGAAAGTCTGGGATGAAAGGGGCAAAATGAAAATACAAATCAAAATAATTGCTGCCATTGTCAGCCTCACCACATGTCTTTCTCCCAATGACTCTCCTAGCCTCTCCTCCAAGTCTCCCTAATCTCTGATGCAAGTCCAAAGACAAGAAGCAAGTGTGGCCTTTTTCTCTACTTGTCTCTTTCTCTCTGTGTCCCAGAGCCCAACTGCCTTCTGTGGGTGTTCTGGACATTCACTGGGCTCTCTGTTGTGCCCAGAGTTAAGTGGTTTGGAGAATATGGCACTTCCCTCTTTTATGGAGATATGTCTGTTACAAAACCCTTTGAAAAACAAGGATACGTTTTCCTGACCTTAAATTATAGACATTGTTTTGGTGTAACCACGTTACCTTTCTAGATGTGTAGTGTATTATCTTATTCACTACTACCTTTGTAAATAGTTACACGTTACCTATGAGTAATTTTGATATTTCTAAAAAATCTATAAATTATATCACAGAAAATAACAAAATAGAAAACAAAGACACAAAATCAAAAGCTGATTATTTGAGATTAATAAAGTAGATAAATTTCTAGGATGATTGGTCAAGAAAAAAGGGGGCCTCCCTAGCAGCTCAGGGGGTTAAGATGCAAACTGTGAAGCTAACCACAGCCATTGCAGCACAAGTTCCATCCACTGCCAGGGAACTACCCACATGACACAGCAGACCTCTCCTGACTTGCCCGCTGCTCCCCTCAGCAGTGTATTTCAGTCAATCTACCTGTTCTGATCCCCACTCTGTCTCTGGTGTATCCTCTCACCCCCACACCTCTGGCCTGTACCCCAGTTTTTGTATACATAAATAAATCTTTTAAAGAAAGAAAAAAACAAAATGGTAACATAATAAATAATTAGAATTGAAGAGGGCATAACTATAAGTGAAGCAGAAATTTAAAATGAAATAAGAGGATATCAAGAATGACTTTATTCCAGTAAAATTTAAACCTTAAATAAAATAGGAAAAAGTAGAAAAAAATTATTAACACTTCTTTAAACGGGATAGAACAGAATTATTCTAGGATCATAAAAAATTGATGAATAATAAAGAATTTTTTAAAAGAAAGCATTTTTAAAAGAAAAGAAACAAATCTAATAAACTTATAGGAACAGAAAATTCTAATTTTGCAGAAAGTTTTCCAGAGGATAGAAAAATATGAATTATTTCTCAACACATTTTATAAATGCACTATTGATTTGATATAAAAAATGTGAGGGGAAGAATAATACTAGAAGCATCAATTGTGGACTAATCTAATTTAAATATGTTAAATTCTAAATAAAGCATTAGCAAATTTTTTCCACCTATATATAAAAGAATTAAAAAAAATATTACCAAGTTAGATCTATCCATGAATGTAAAGTTAACATAATGTTATGAAGTCTGCCAATGTCATTTGTATGCTTACCAAATAAATGAGAAAAAAAGTAAGCCACAAAGAAAACATGTATAATGGTGAAATGCTATAAAGCATTCCCTTTAAAATCAGGAACAAGAGAATGATATACACTCTTTTTTTTTTTTTAAAGATTTATTTATACAAGCACTGGGTACAGAGAGGAGCACGGGAGGGTGAGAGAATTCACCAGATTCAGAGCGGGGAACAGAACAGGCAGACTGATGAAATACACTGCTGAGGGGAGCAGCAGGCATGGCAGGAGAGGTCTGGTCGCCATGTGGGACCCTCGCCTGGTGGCCAGGGATCAAACCGGTGCCGTGGAGGCTGCAGGCAGTTTCGCAGCCCAGCGCTCAACCGTCGACCTACTGGGGAGGCCCGATATACACTCTTAACACATCTATTAAACTCTTGTGAGTTAAATGTGAAAAGATATTAATAGAATAAAAGGTATAAAGATTGGAAAGCAAGTAACAAAAAATTTCTTATTGGTACATGATATTAATGTAAAATAAATCAAAAAGCAAATTATTTTCATTAGTAGGAGAATGTAGTGCGGTTACTAGATATAAGATCAATATGAAAATCAATTAAATTTATATACAATTAGAAATTATAATTTAAAACATATCTTTTAACATAACACCAATATGATAAAACAAAATAAAAACCAGACGGACAACTTATTTTTATGTTGAAAAAAATTAGTATACATCTCCCACCATACACAGAAATTCTAGGTGGATTAAAGCCTTCATTATGAAAAACAAAACTTTAAAATACTCAGAACATCATTTACTAACATCTTAATAACCTTGGTGTAGGCAAAGATCATTTATAGAAGATAGAAAAGCACTATTCATATGGGGAATATGTTTTAATTTGGGGATTACATTTTTGCTCTTCCAATGTGCACATTTTCTGCACACCCTCCACCAAACCAACCATGCCAATGCCATGTGGGAAAATATTAATGGTCCTTTCTACATTAAAATTCAAACTTTTGGGGCCTTCCTGGTGGCGCAGAGGGTTGAGCACAGTGCTGTGAAACTGTCCGCAGCCTCTGTAGTGCCAGTTCGATTCCCAGCCCACCAGGGAGAGTCCCACATGGCATGGCAGACCTCTCCTGTCTCGCCTGCTGCTCCCCTCAGCAATGTATTTCGGTCCTTCTGCCTGCTCTGCTCCCTGCTCTGTCTCTGGTGAATTCTCTCACCCTCCCTCACCTCTGGCCTGTACTCCAGTGCTTGTAATAATAAATAAATCTTTAAAAAAAATAATAAAATAAAATTCAAACTTTTGTTTATTAAAGATATTTCAAAAGAGAAAAGATAAAGCACAGAGAGAAAATATTTGACACATATATAACCAATGAAAGAATAGTATTAAATGTGTATAAATATTTTTAAATGACTCCTGAAAATCAATATAAAAATTACAAATAATCCAGGATAAAAATGCACCAAGCAATATATAGATATTTCACTTAGGATGTATGAATGCCCCACAAACATCTGCATATATGAACAGATACATACAAATATAAAATCACTAAGATATCAACCTGATTGGCAGTTGGTGTTTAAAAAAAATTCTGATTATTGAAGTATTCCAAGTGTGTGGAACAATGAGAACTCTTGAATATTCCTGACTGAATGTAAATTGACATAGTTACTTTAGAAACAACTCCAGCATTAATAATACATTTGAAGATATATAAACCCTATGACCAAGACATTTCACTCCTTGCATATATTAGAAGAGACTATTTTACATGTACACTAGAAGACAAGGGCAACATTGGATAATATAATAAAACAACAAACCTTGAAACAGCTATTATGGATGGGTAAATTCTGGTATATTTGCACACTCCTGTACCATTTAGTGTTAGAGATACATTCTGAGAGATGCCTTGTTAGGCAATTTTGTCATTATGTGAATGTCACACTATGTAATTACACAAACCTAGATGATATAGACTAAACACATCTAGGCTACATAATAAAGCTATTGTGACTACCATCACATATATGGTCCATCCTTGATCCAAATGTTGTTAAGAAGCACATGACCTTACAATGGAAGACAATAAAATACTGATTAGTGAATAACATAACACATGTTAACATGGATGAAATTCACAACTAAAACTTGAACTCCAGAAATGTAAGTTATAAAGAATATATCTTTTAAGATTTTCTTTATATAAATTTCAAAACCATGTAAAACAAAGCAATACATGGCTAAGGATTGTGGTGCCTTGCACTACTTACGCAGACTACTCACTACCCTTTCTATCTTTGTCATGAATTGCACCTCCTACAACACTGAAGTCAGTCTCTGCCATGTCACATTTGTTAATGGAATGGGGTACTTGCTACTTGTAAGAAACTGAGTCATGAGCTTCTGCTGTCAACCTCCTCCATCTGCCACAAGCATGGCATGTCTCAGATAGGAGCTACTCGCTTCATCCCAGAAGAAACAAACAGGAAATAGAGCTCCAGTCAACCCATACACAATGTAGAACTATGTAACATGAATGAAAAATTATTCTTTGATTTTGTAAGTCATTGAGTTTAGAGATAGTTGCTTCAGGATAGATGCTTCCATAACAAAATCTCTAAAATATATCCCACTAACTTTGTGCAGAGTGTTGGGTAGCAAGCAAGTAAAATGTTACTGGAGGTTAGAAAGATGGCAACCCATTATGCAGGGGCTTGATATATTTTACCTAACTATAGCTCCAATAACATAAAAAGTAGATAATATACTGAATGGCATTGTGACTTTAGACAAAGAAATTGAGAAACAGATGATTACTAGTATGTTCTGGTTGCTATTGGCAGCATTTGGCATAGTGGCACTGAAGAAGGAACTTACTAAAAAAGATTGGCTAATTTGTAAATAAAAGCAAGAAGAAATGAAAGGATGTCAGAAAGTTGGACACTAGAGGTCCTAGGAGATGCAAGTTACTCTTATATCCAGAAGTAAAACTGAGAAAACTCTGAATGACAGAAGCTGATAAAAACTCAGATATGGGGAGTATAGCCAACTCAAAGATGTTAGAGGTGCCTTTTGTTGAATAGATTATAGCAACAATTTGTAAATCTTTTCAGGTACACAAATGACTTAAAAGAAGCTCCCCCACAGAAGTCTGTTAAGCTCCATATAAGTTTAGAGAAAAAGGGACATGTTTTGTGAATTGCCAGTGTGACTGTTGGTTCAAAAAACCAATAAAGTTGTGAAGAAATCTGCCAAAATAGTCATCAAGCCAGATGAAAAGAGAGAGTGTCTATTCTGAGAGCAGGAAGCAAGAAAATCTTAGCCCTCGTGGGAGCATGTTCTCCAATGTTCTTTTCAGATGCATTAATAGTTCAGAGAGGATAATGGACAAGGAAGAACTTCTCAGAGGTTAAAGTCAAGAGTTGTCTATAATCACGGACTGGGGAGCCAGAGAGTAGAATAAGACTTATCAAAAGGCATTTCTTCCCTTCGAAGGTGGAGGAGTCTCACGATGTTTATCTAGTGTGATTTCAAAAGTGACAGCTTGGCAGACAGTTCAAGTTTTAGTTACAGGGCTACAACTGAGGAAGATATATAGGTGGACCCCATGATAAAGTGATCACAAAATTCTGAAGAGAGAATCTGATGCTGTGATTGATTGCATCATTTAAGCTGTTTTCCTGGATGAGGGAAATATGTTGTTATGTGAAAGGATGAGAAATGAGTATTTGTGACCAAGAGAGCAGACTGTGGTTAATTTTATTACGGTTTTCCGCTATTCACTACCTTTTCCTGTCAGGGATACACTCCCTGTATCTTGCAGTGTCCCTTCCTGCAATATTCTCCCCACCGATGACATGTTCGGTCAAAGAAACTTGTTGGAATGGATGTGTGCCACTTTCTATTAGAAGTTTTAAGGATTATTACATGGTTGGGCCAGTGCCCTTTCTCCTTTGCACTGAGACTGAGGTAAGGGCTACTCCTTTTTCCTGAGTCCTGGAATGAAGATGACATGATAGAATCAAAGCTGCTCACACAGAGACAACCACCCTGCACTTTGGAAAATGTCAACATTTCTTGGTATAAGTTCCCTCTGCTATGTAACTTAGCAAGGCAGATAAATGCAGGGATATACAGTAGTGAAAAAAATTGAAGTAAATTAGAATAAGAGAATTTTAAACACAAAATCTGGGATGATGGTTTCTGTTAGTGGGAAGTGGGGAGAATATAGGGAGAAGCACATGGGTATTTTGATTGTGGTCATATGGGTGTTCAGTTTGTCATCCTTTTTCCTTGTAAATATGATATCAGATTAACAGATGACTGTGTGAGCATATTATATAGTACATGTACATACATGTGTGTGCACATATACATTTACGTACATGCATATAGACATGTAAATTCTATATGCAAATATACTTTTATCCACATGTATTTCCATATAAATATATTTCTATCATCTACAAATATTTACATCAAACATTTCATAATTGTAAAATAAAGAATATATGCTAAACTTATGAAATAATAAACTGAACACTTCAAGAAACTATACTAAGCTCACAGTAGAAGGACTAAACTCACACAAGGACAAGGGAGAGGAAAAATAACAGAATTTGACTTAGCAGAACAGAGAAAACTGAATGTGAGACTGGCAGCTTGGGACGTTCAGGCTGAAGATGATTCGAATCAAATTACTCCAGAAAAAAAAAATCAAGAATTATAGACCCAGTATCCTTCTGAAGATGGATATTCAGTTAATGCTAAAAGGAGGAGAGTTACCTTAAAATCCTATTATTTGCATTTGGATGCCTAGATCCATTCTTCCCGTCACAAGCAGCTGAATTTTTGCTTTTTCTCAACTCTGCAGAAGACTAGAGGTTTAATTCTATAAATAATGAGCTCCAGGACAACAGGCAGGCAAAGCTGATCACAAAAATATCATCCTAAAAAATAGGGAGAACAAATAATCCACAGTGAGAAATGTTCTTCCAGTTTTTACCATAGGCAGTGCCAGAATACTCTGAAAGAATAAGCAAGTAATACTACAAAGAGATGAAAGTGATCATTCTTCTAGGACTGTTATACCTTCTAAAATAAGGATATCCTCAATTCCGTCATTGAAAATTTCCTGAATGGCTACTATGTAGCAAGAACTGCCCTAAATGAAAGAAATAGAAGAAACAAATTGCCCCTTGCACTCTTAAAGGGTAAACTTTGAAGGGGATGAGGAGACAGTAAAAAAATACTTAGAAAAATAATTATAGTTATAATGTGTTCTATTGGTGACTGACCATTCTGGTAAATATTTTGTACATTACCGTGAATGGTTCCAGTGCCTCCCAGCTAAATACCACTGTTGAATTATAAATAATAGCCTCCCACTTAATGTTTTGTTGTTCCACATTTATTATTAAAATTGGCAAAATAAAAGGAGGACTCTTATGGAACATACTTATCTAGAAGGCCCTACTTGTGAAATTCCAAACAGTTGAAACTATCATTTCATTCTTGAGGTCAAGTGATGTTTAAACCCATTATATTAAAACCAATTAACACAACTGATTTCCCACATCTGTAGAACAAATGAGGGACAGTAAAAGTAATCACCAAACCCAGAAGAGTCTGTAATACTTGCTGTGTTTTACATGATTAAATTATTTTAGAGAGTAGGGGTGAGAATCGGTTTTCAGTAAAATGTGGAATGCCACCTTTGAGATGACAATATTAAGACTCAAAGCTAATACAGAAATTGTTCTTCCCCTTTTTAAACTGCAGGATCTGGGGTCTTAAATTTGGATTATGGCAGGAAGGGATAGGCATCTCGCATTTCAAGAAATCATCTACGGAGTGGAGGTTAAAAGAGAGTCCTCTTTTTGTATTTTGAATTCTTCAAGAGTATCTATCTCGTACAAAGCAGTCTTTTTTCTTTCCTTACTCTGCTCTTTCTGTCTCCCTCACGCTCTCTCCCTCTCCTATCCCCCATTCCAAACTTCAAGGTGACCTCCTCCTCATGGTGGGTAAATGATGTGTGAGAGAGACCACCCGGCTGGGCCTACCACACTGCAAATGCCACCCGGTCTTGTAGGGTTCAGGAAGGCCCCCCCATTTAGAATGCTTTGTATTTTTTGTTACAATTGTTCTCCCAGCACTGGATAAAAAACATGGCGTGAACAATAGAGCTGTGTGAGATTTAAAATATCTGAATACATAATAATTTCACCCAGCTTTCAGGAAAATACTAAAAAAGTAAATAACAAAAACCAATCCTCAGAATGTGTGAACCTAAATTTTCAGTCACTTTGGAAACATTTTCTTCTTTTTCTGGTTTTTCATTATCTAGGCCAGTTGGCAATAAAACAGCATTTAATTATACATAAACGTGAGAAATTTGTTGAGAGACTATGGGTTATGATCTAGTCAGAACTAGTTCCGGGCCAGAAATTTTTCATTCTTAGTGCCTTCATTCTTATCTGCTTTCCCCCTATTTTTTTGTATCTTTACTTTCTCCTGCAGTTTCCTTTTTCAACTTTTTTCTTTTCTTTTCTTTTTTTTTTTTTTTTTTTGGTATCTGGTCTTCATTTTCTGTCCCTTTCATTATTTTCTCTTTTAAAAGCCCCACCTTTACTAAGGTACAAGTGATTTTGTTGAAAGGGGAAAAAAAAAGAAAACTATTTTGTTTGGGAAATAATTGCCAAAATTGGCTATTTTCCCACAGAAATGTAAATTGTAGTCACATTAATGAGATCACATTTTATAGGGAACGGTACTTTCAGAGAAAGTATGATAAAAAACATGTTCCATTTAAACCCGAAGCTTCCCTTGGAAATGCATTGTGGGCTTCATTTGAATAAAATTTATCCTGTGAATCTGTTGCTTCTTACAGATTTTGAGAAAGTACCCTGTTCTTCCTGTCAGTGGCAGGCAGCATCTCTTTAATTTCTTTTCAATAATATTGCAGTACTTCAGTACTCATTTTAAAGATAGATAGATTTTTTTTCTCTCATAAAGAAGAACATTGTGGGGGAAAAAGCGCTGGATGTGATTTCAAAAAATGTCAAAATATGTCAAACGCAGATACCACTCAAGGGTTTCATTAACTGAAGCTTTGGTGATAAGTGTCATCTTGTCAAAGACCCACCCATCTCTTCCAATACATTACCAAATGTACTAATTTCCTTGCCGAGCTTGATGTTTATTGTATAGCTGAAATTGAAAATGGTCGGTAATGGAGTGAGCTTCAATCCAAGACCAATTCTGAATCTAAATTACTTGCTTCTTTCAATAGCATCGACAGAGGAGAGCTTTATGCACCTTGTACCTAATCAACCCTTACTGTGACCCTAAATTCAGCAGTCTTCAGAGATTAATAATAAAATCCTCAGTTCAAACAATTATTTGCCCTGAACAAGTTGCCCATTTCTTATGCTGAGAATGAAAGAATGTGACATTATTTTTTAAAAGCTCTGCATGTTGTGGCCCACCATTTATTTTTGATCTCTGACCCCCCTGATGCAGCCTGATTGCAAATCCCACATGCTTACTTGAATTTTTTTTTGGGGGGGGAGTTAGAAGGAGATTTCTTTGTTAGTCTTTTAGCATGCTTGTTCTCATTCCATAGTCCCTTCTGGTGATTTTTACAAAATAAATGAGATATGTTTTATCAAAATATATACTTCTAAAGTTTTGGGTATAAAGCTGTATCAATCATGGAAAGCATGATCTAATTCTGACTGTACAAAGTCACTAAAGTCTTTCTGAAAAATAAACTCTATTTTCTCAAATAAAAATCAAATTCAGAAAATGTCATTGAGACTCAAACCATAAATAATCTTTTAATAAATTTTTTTCCCATTCTATTTGGAGTGCATTTTAAAATGCTGGAGTGAAATTACTGACCAATATCAAATTCTTTTACTCATATTTACAATGCAAAATATTCCTTATATTCAATTTATAATTTTGAGTTTAGTACCTTCAACTTCTTTATGTCCAGTTAGTATTTTATTAGTGTGGTTATGATGATAGAAAGGCTCAATCCCTGCTCTTTATAACATTAGGGCATTGGGGGAGAATCCTGAAAGAAAACAGTAAAAGAAATATGTCGAACAACCTAAATAACTTCTTCGATTTATCAGGAAAGTCAGTTCCTATGTTTAGGCGCCCGTTGGTGGAGGGAAGAGAGCTAGGGTACATTGGTCCCCTAGAAACTCTGTCTGATATTTGACATTGTCAACATTTTCTCTGGCTGTCTGCTTCTGGAGGGAAACCCTCCTAAGGATTGCCCTGCTTGACAGAATGAATGTCTCCGGGAGATTCTCCTGCCTCTTGAATGCATTATTTTATGCCCAACAGTAATAATGGCCATCTAAGTATTGATTATATAATATGTCTGCTGAGGTGGCAAGTACATTATTGTTGCAAGAGGCCGAGAGGATAAGAAACTAGGTTATCTATGAACTCTCTCAGCCATTGAGCATTTCTTGCAGCAAGGGTCAAGATACAAAGCTATCTTTGGACCTTATTTTACTTTATTCTGTGATTCCGGTTGATGGATAATACAATGAAATGGCCAGCATGTTCCAAGTCCTTTGAAAACATGTTTACCATGTAATGGGAATAATTTGCTTATTACCACAAGGGGACAGTAGTCTTATGAAGGTCTGATACAGGAGGAAGGCTAGAAATTGCCCAGGGTGTTGCCTTATTAAGGCATCCAGATACTAATTAACAGCAATGAATTGGTTAAGTAGACTTTGAAAGACAGTCAGGACATAATCTAATACTTTTTCTTTCATCCAAAAAAATACAATAGAAGGTATATAGTAAGTCTGCTGTGTATAGTAACAGCAATAAGGACACTGAGCTTTTATTATGAACTGAATTACATCCCCGTATGGGGACACTAGACAGCCTATCGTGTATTAAGAATTCAGCTGAGATCACAAGCTTGCCTCACCTAAACCTTCTGTGATGTGATGAGAATGACTTTTGGTAACCATACATCAAAGAGGGTCTAGCAGGCTAAACAGTGATTGATCCATTCTCCTCTTTCAAGTCCTCTCTTCAAAAATAGCTTTAAAGCAATCATCTAATAAGTGTCAGAATAGACGATAGAAAATGTTAGTACAAGCACTAGATTTATGTCTACACTAGCTGAATTTTCTGAAGACGTTCAATGACTAAACAAGGTTTTTAGAGTAAATACTAATCTCTTAAGAGGCAAGAAGTACCCGAATGGCTGCCATTGACCGAATCAGTGCTGAGACTTAAAGCGATTTACAGCAAAATACTGTGATTTCCTCTACTAGCAGAGAACTCTGTTTAGATAATCTTGGAATAATTTTATTTATACACAAAATCTAGTATAAAAGTTAGCTTCTTACACACCCAAAAGAAATAGTATTTTTACAATATTTAGTCACAAAACTGAATTAATTATGTTTCTTCTAAGAGGAAAGATGAGTTAAAGGGCTAACCAATGTGAGTGACCCAATGTAGTGGTCTTTAAAACTGTTCATAACTATTGCAATTCTTTTCCTACTCTGTGCTTCCCTTGAAGTCAACCCTGGCCATACAGTTTGTTTTGGACAATGAAATATGAGATGAAATGACCTGTCACACCTGGATAGAAGCTTTCAGAACTGGGAGAGGTTTTGCCACATCCCTATATTCCTGTCTTAGATTGTAGAGGCATCTGTTAAGAGGGAGCCTCTTTCAGCCTGGATTTCTCAGTCAATATTATGAGCAGACCTTCCAGCTAACCTGCCATGGACATGAGGGAGAAATAAAACCTTCATAGTTAAGCAACTCAGATTTTAGAGCTATTTGTTACCGCACCAATCTATTCAGATGGATACATACAGTGACACTGTGTAACTTAAAATTCCATTAGGGGTCTAAGCGATGTGAAATGCTATAGAGTAAGGCATTGGCATGGCTCATATACCTTCATTCATCCAGGCAACAAGTATTTATTAAAAATGTTATGTTCCAGGCAGAGTAGATGGGGAGAACAAATCATTGTTGATTGTGGTTTAATGTATCACCCTTTGTTACCTCTTTGTAAATTCCTGCAAAGTAAGTAGTAAGGCTGAAAGTATTCTTTGATGTAATACAGTTAAGATTAAAAAGTGATCTAAGATTAGTGATGTTTTGAATTTGTTTTGAGTGAATGACAGTGTTTCAGAGGACAATATATTATAGGGAAAAATGGATTCATTTCAGAAAATTTTGAGATTTCTCACATTTGCCAAAATTCAGTTCTCAATCCCTACAATCTAGTCATTCCTCCTAATCACATAGACACTTCTGTTGTTGAGATTGTGCTCACTGCCTTAAACACTCTTCTTAGTCTCTTCTCCTTACCTTTCAAAGGGCAGCTCAGATTTCTTCCCTTCCATGAAATGTTACTGTATCTCTGGCTCCCCACAGCATCAGATACATGCCTCTACTTGATATTCATTTAAGTCTGCTCTACATTAACACTTGTTTATATGATATAACTTCCTGCTACAAGACTCACCCCCCCACACAAAAAATACTATACATTCATTTTGAGTAGAGATTTTGTTTTATTCTGTTTTATATACCTCCTATCTGGTTCCCTCTCCACTAACCAATACATGTTAAATGATATTTGAATTGATTTGACAGATTTGTTTGGGTGTGATCAGGGATTTCTTAAAACAGATTGCCACTGCCCTGCCCTGGTTTGGAATATTGAAGAAACAAAGAAACCCTTTCAGCTGTAAGAAGAGCCATTGTGAAGCTGATACTTTTGGCTACTCTTGGGGGAATTAGTTCTCTCTTGGCCAAGGACCAAACCCTGCCTCCTGAACACCCATCACACTTAGCTAATTTCCATTCTCCCCAGGGACTGAGACAGAAAGACAAAAGAGGAAGGAAGTAGGCATTTCAGAAGAGTCACCCACCCACAAAGAGCTAGTTGAAAGGGAGAAATAAGGAGGGGAGGAGGGAGTTGGTGTTTAAAAAATATATTAAAAAAACCCTACCAAATGAATGGAGAATTTAAATTGCCTTTCATTATCCATCTTCTCTGCATCATACCAATAACTCTCTTGACTCAATATCGCTCCCCACTATAAGTCCTGACTGCTCAAAGCTCCCTCTTACTGGAGTAGTAATAAGAAACCCTCAGTGTTTGCTCCAAAGATGTCAGGTCACTCCATTCAGTGACTCCTTCCTATCTTCCCTTTCTTAGCCCACCTCAGCATCCACTGGTAGGGACACCTGCTCCTCCTTGGAAGTTTAACACCATGAGTTAGAAATATGAGAGAAGCATGGTTTTTTTTTTTTTTCCTCTCCTGGTATATCAGTCACTTTGACCACTTCATCACTCATTGAAAAAAAAATTGAAATAAAACACCATTGACTTTAATTTCTGATCGATGGAAGATCAAATCCAAGTTCTCCCACAAACATGCTTCAGAATGTTACTCAATTATTTAGCCTATTTCTTCAGCTCATAAAGTAGAATTAATTATACCTGTGTAATGTGATTATTTTAAAGATGGGTGAGGTAGACATAAAGTCAGATAGTTGGTGCTAAGTAAATCTTACTATTATCGCTAATAAATTTTCTTAGCAAAATATTTTTAGTTATGTTTCTCTGTGATCTTCCTACTCTGATGATTTTAGTTGTTTCCCAATGATCTCATCTCTAATGGATTGCAGTCCCTCCTAAGTAAAACTAGAGATCAATGATACCATCATATAAATCCCTTCCATACCTCTGCTAGCAATAAAATTTTTTCACTGATTCTTGGGGATCTCTATGAAAAAAATCTTAACATAGTTTAATATATGGGGGCAGCAGCAATCTGGCATTGCTATCCAGTATTACTACTCATTCCCCTTCTGATTATATTAGAAGATTGTTTCTCTAAGGACTCCCAAAGTATTGTGCCTCCCAAAGAATGTGTAGTTGTTTCCTCCCAGGCTGAGCCTGGGCTTGGCCATCTGACTGACTTTGACCATTTAGACATTAGCACATGTGACCCTAGCAGAAGCTGGACTAGTGTCTAGTACACATTGGGGCCTCCCTTCTTGAAGCTCTGCTTGTGCCATGAAGAGAAGTAGGGCCTGGTTCAGCCTCTAGAGACTATGCGGCTCCTTGGAGAGAGATGCCTCGCCATCCCAGATGGCCCTACCCAAACTTCCAGTGGCATGTAGTTGCTTGAGTGCATCTGGCCAAAACCAGCAGAAAAACCATGAGACAACCCACTGGTAAGGGAAATATAAAAGCATTGTTATTTGAGACCATGTTTCAAAGTAGTTTTTCATACAGTAGTAATTGATAGAGTGCCTTTTATCTCCAAAATAATGAGCAACTGTAGTTCTATGAAAACATTTTGTCATCTCCACTTTCTTTTGCAAAAGCTGTTTCTTGTACTTATAACACCCTCCCGCTTGTCTTTGTATCCAGGGTATGCAGCAGAGATTGGCATATACTAACTGTTCAATAAAGACTGAATGAATACTCTTAAAATTTCAAAATATGCCACAAAACCTACAAAGGTATAAATTGAATTCACCATTTTTCTTATTGGGATATTAGAGAGTTATACATCCATGTTTCTGCTTTTATAAAGGAAAATAATGATTTATATGCAGCTACACCTTCACTTTTGTGTGAGCAAGCTTTGTTTTATTTGAAGTCCTTAGATACTCATATGTAGAGGCCTTTCACATACTATAACAAGTGCAATGAGGTGTACCCACACCCCATGTTAAATATATTTACACATACATAATTTTTGAATTGAGTTGATTAACGGTTTGACTAGTTGACATCATTTTAATGTTTGTAAACCTTTTTAAAATTTTTTGCTATTTTGTTGTTGTAAAAAGAACACATTCACTTTCAAAGCTATCACTTAAAAATGCTTTAAATCTTTGGGAGGGAGGAGCACAGGGGACTGTGGTGATGGGTGCACAGGTGCATTGGTGAAGGAAATTCTATGGGAACTACACCTGATGGGGAGGGGGAAGCAAATGTTTAAAAATGAACAATGATGTAAAAAATTAAAAAAAAAAAACTTCAAGATTTTGATTTTCATAAAAAATAATATATGTTCTTATGCTACCATATTTTGCAATTATATTTTCCAGAACTAGCAAAAGTGCTAGAGAGTAGCACTCACATATTTTGGAGTGAGAAAAAATTGGGGTGAAATTTGGGAGATGAAATCTAGAACATGTACTAGAAATTGTAAAAAAAAAAAAAAAGTACTGGTTTCTTTGATTCAGTAATTCCATTCCTGGAAGCCTAATTCATAGAAATACTCCAAAAGGTAGAAAAATAGGGACAGGAACATTGAGGCATTATTTGTTTTGAAAAGTGCAAATAGATGGATGCTCAGGCATGGGCAGTGTAGAGATGCACATCTGAGGAGGTGTGACCTGTTCCTCTGAATCAGATACAGTGTATAAACCAATGTCACCTGAAATAAATAAACAAATAAAATTGCAAATAAATTAGACTCCCATCACCGGGAACATGCTTCATACAGTTTTGGTGCATCCATTTACTGAAATGTCTCGTGATCTTTAAAGGTAATACCTCTCAAAACCATCATGGAAAAATGCATAAGAGTAAATACTAAGGGGGAAAAAAGGATGCATATTTATTTGCATCTCATGTTGACAACAATGTAAAAATGTAAATGGAAAGATAATTACAGGGAATTTTGGGTCATTTTCCTTCCTTATTCCCCCAAATTTTATATAAACTTATATTGGTTTTTATTATTTAAATAGAATTTTTATATAATTAATATGCATATTTCTCTATAAAATATAGTATTTAAAAATAATTTTGATGCTGGCTTTTAATTGAATTCTCATGCTATTGGCCCCTTGTCATAATTGCTGTTACATTATAGAATCCAGAAATCATGTGTTTTACCATCTGGTTCATGCCATATCTTTAATCAATACTTACAGATAAAATTTTGCAGGGGCTTCATGAGCCATTGTACCTTATAGAAGGTTTCTTTTCAATTGAAGTTTTTTTTTTAAGTAAGTTATTTTTGTGAATATTACTAGCACTCATGAATTCTGTGAACATTGTCAGTACTTATTAGCTTTTGAGTGATGCAATAACAACTTAAATTGAGAGGAATTCCTCAAAATTGTGGTGAGACTCCAGGTCAGGAAGGGTTTATGTATTCCATTTAAAGAACTTTAGTCTGAAGAAGGATTTCATCCCAGTCCTAGACACATGCCCCTCCCACCAAACACACGAACAATAAGCTTCTACGGCTTCAGCTCTTCCTGCAGGTTGGAAGACCTCCAAAATCTTTCTCCCACCATTAGGACTTTCACATGGTATAATTACACATTTCTAGATATACTTCTACGGCTTGATGCATGTTCATTGAAATGCAATATACCTAAAATGGCTGCAGCTAATTCTTCTGACTTTCATGTGGCTCACATCAGTCATTAAAACTCCCCAAACACAAAAATTAATGATTTCTCTTCTCCTTCATGCTATATCAAGTCAGAAAGTCCAGTCCTTTTTGATAATGTTTCTCAGATCAAAACTGTTCTCTTTGCTCTCCCCTACCTCCATGATTATTTAGGTCGTATGCTGCTTCAAAAGTCTCCTAATTAGTCTTTCTTCCTCTTCTCTTCCTCATTGTCCAATCTATATACATAACTATGTCTGGAGTGGTCGTACAACTCCTCAGCCTACTCAAACTGTCAGCACATTCCTCATTAACAACTGAGTCAAATCAAGTACAAAGTACAAGTCAAATCAAGTACAGCTTTGATAGCTCTCCTCATATTTAGAGCCAACTTATTTTCCTAGCCTCATTCTCTTAAGGCTGTCATACTAGACAACTCTGAGGGCACCATCTGTGTTATTGATCTACAGATTATACCACCTGTTGAATACAACCTAGTGTGAAATGTGTGCCATGGAGTTGTGCAACATGGGGCTCTTCAGCCCTGCCTCCTCCACACCCCTCAGACAAATCTCATTCTCTGAGAAGATCATTTTCACCTGTGCGTCTTTCGCCCATCTTTGCTTCGCAAACCTTGCCATTTATTGATATCTTCCTCTTGAAAGCATTTCCTTGTTTTGATAATCCTTTTCTTCTCTCCTGTTATCACTCTAATTACACTGGTTAAGTTCATGTATTGAGATAGATCAGAATCAGACAAATAATTTTCAGTTCTTCCTAATTTCATCACTAGCTCCATGATCTTGCATGTTATTTTACATCCCTAAACCTTATTGACCTGTAAAATAGAGATGATATTACAAAGTCCACAGAGATTAAGCAAGATCATAAATGTGATATAACACTTAGTATGGCTTCTGGCATATCATAAACTGTTTTGCATATGTTACTTGTAGTGATGGAGGTGGCAGCTACAGATGAGGTGTTGGTCATGGTTTCTTTTAATCTCCTCACTGGGAGAATGGAGGCTGGGGAAAAGAGTGTATGCTGGGTTCTGCCACATACAGGGTATAAGTTGTTGAACAAGTTCAGTTCTTTTTACCTTTCTGAATCTTCCTTTCTAATAAAATGATTAAATGACATAGTGGATGAGAAAATGCTCTGTAGACAAGGCAGATTATATAAATGTGACATGTGATATTAGATGCATGGGATGACAGGTTTTCATTTATCTCTTTTTCCCCTTCAAGGTCTTGGTGCCACCATGGAGATAAGTCTGCTTAATTTACCACTATTTCAGTACAACCTATTGAATATATAAAGCAAGACTTTGTATTGGAATTCAGAGAGTTATATACAACATCGTTGTTTTATGCTTTTAGAGTTTATAAAGCCTTTCAAGATTGTTTGCTTTAGTGCCTCATCTCACCCTTAAGATTCAGAAGCTGAAAGATCTGTGCTTGATTTTTCAGAATTTTCTTCCATTATTCCTTGCTAACTCCTCATATTAAGATCTCAAATAAAACAATACATACATATTTCTGTTATTAATTTATAAATGACCAAAACTTTAGCATCCCAGTTATGGAAATTGAGTTTGCTTAAAGACAGTGCGAGAACTAGAAATAATAACTGCTAGAATTTAGCACCATTTTCCTGTTAAATATCTACTTTCTTTGCAAAAAACAGCAATCATTGACTTGTGCCTGCCTCCTTTTGAGAAGAGAAGAGTAAGGATAGTCACTGACATAGGGCAGGCAAGTGGATCAGACACTTGGAACTAGAGTAGAGAGGGAAGAAGTGGGAGCAGGCATCTTCAAACTGGGAGGGCCTGTTTGCACTTCTTTAATGCCACTTCACTGTCCTTATCATAGTGACTTGTTTTCATACTCCTTTCCCTACCTAACTCCATGGGGTGCTCATATGTGCCATTTCCACTAACACCCTGTGGGCAAAAATACTGAGAGTTGTTTGAGGAGAGGGATTCTTTTATCTCCACGTTTAAATCCTGCTTAGTACCCAGTAATTCCTTTTAGATATTTCATGATGATGGATGGGTAGATGGATTTTTAGAAAAAGGAATAAATACTGATAGAAAACCAGAGGAAGTTGGAAGAAAAGCATGACACTTAACCCCTCTGCTGCCAAAGTTCAAGCATATTTTATAGTGACTTTCAGATATATCTTGGGCTCATTTTAGGGCCTCCTTAGTGGCACAGCGGGTTAAGCACAGAGCTGTGAAGCTGTCCGCAGCCTCTGCAGCGTGAGTTCGATTCCCGGCCTGCTAGGGAGATTCCCACATGGCGTGGCAGACCTCTCCTGTTGCACCTGCTGCTCCCCTCAGCAGTATATTTCGGTTGTCTGCCTGTTCTGCTCCCCATTCTGTCTCTGCTGAATCCTCTCACCCTCCCATGCCTCTGGCCTGTACCCCAGTTTTTGTATAAAAATAAATTAATCTTTAGGAAAAAAAAATTATTTTAGCATTTTTAATCCAGAACTTAAAGACTGGTAGTCAATGAAATAAATTCAACATAAACACCTGTTGTATTTGTCCTTGCCGTGTTGGCCCACTGTTAGATAAAGAAATAAATATATTCATGTTGTATTGAATTCTCTGCTAACACTTAAAAATTGGGTGATATCACATTTTAAAAGAATCCCAACTTTTCTGGGAGACTAAGCAACAATAGGCCCATATTCCATTCCCTATAGATAGGACAGATGCTGTCCTGTGTGCCACAGTAAATAGTCATTGGCACATATAATAGTCAGTTGCCATTTATCACTCATGTTCAAACATTTGAAGGTCCCGATTTACACTAAGTTATACTACCTGCTTGGCACTATTGGGCCCCGTTTGTTCAATTATACAAAATTGTTCATATCAGCATGATTTGTAATGCCCTAAAGTGTAAACCACCCATATATCCTTCAGCATTAGAATGAATAAATTGTGATTTATTAAAAATGGAATATTATACGAATAAACAAAATACAACTGTACACACACACATATGTCCACACAAAATAACCCTGACTTTAGTCAGCAGCACAGACTCTGCTAACACTAAAAGAGAAAAAGATCAAAAAGAAATTCTAAGAAACTAATAATATCAGAAGAGCTTTTGCCACATGTATGGATTGTGCTGTTTTGCATGCCCTCACCACATACTTTATGGATCAGAAACTAGTCATATCACAATTTTATAACTGAAGAAACTGGTTTAGATGTTAGGTAACTTGTCCAGGTCTGCAGTTCATAAGTATTTATAATCTAGATTTTTCTGCCTCCAAAATCTATTGCTGGAACCACTACATTGCCTTTGTACTCATTCTTAACATATAAATGATGAAATCAGCACTATAATAGACTTACTTTATTTCATAGAAGAAGCGAATAAATATTGATTAACTACACTCAAGCAATTTTAAATTAGGCAGTCAATTTTGAAGTGCTCCAAATCTTGCCTATTTGTGTTCATGCAGTGCTGGGTTGGCATTAATAATATGCCTGGGAAAATTCCCGCAGCATTTGGTAGTTTGAAACATCCAACATACAGGTGGGAGGATGTGTATAGCAAAGAATAACAGAAAATCTCTTTCTTTCTTTTCAATTGAACTTATCGTGACATGTAGGGAATTCATTCTGAGAGATGGTGGGTTTCTTAAATGCTGGCTAATTCTGATGCATCTGCAAACACTTGACTTGTGTACCCAAGCCCTTTCTGCAGGCATGTGTGCAGAAGGGGACATTATCAGTGAATTAGAGGAATTAGAGGTACACCAGAGTCACTGTGTCATTCACCCCAGCCCCTTTGCATCATGGGAAGGCTTTTTACACTCTTTTCCATTTAGTAGCTCCTGTGTCTTAATCAAATTCATCTCCTTGGTTCAATATTTTCCTAGCAACATTTTTTTTTTCCTTTTGTGTGACATGAATTTTTTTTTTTAGAAAGTCGTATCTGAGGGCCTCCCCTGGTGGCACAGCGGTTGAGCGCTGGGTTGCGAAACTGCCCGCAGCATCAGTTCAATCCCTAGCCACTGGCGAGGGTCCCACATGGCGTGCAGACCTCTCCTGCCGCCCGCTGCTCCCCTCAGCAGTGTACTTCGAACCTTCTGCCTGTTCTTCTCCCTGCTCTGGCGAATTCTCTCACCCTCCCGCACTTCTGACTGTACCCAGTGCTTGTATGAATAAATAAATAAATCTTTAAAAAGAAAAGAAAGTCGCATCTGAAACAAATATTTACTTATTTATTTTTTTTGCATTATTATAATATCTTATTGATTGTTACAAATTATATTGCAGGCATATAAGACCCTGTGTGATTTTTATGAAAGATTATATATGGAAGAATGCTAAGTTGGTGTGGTGAGCCTACAGTTGGGTAGAGGTTGCTTCATTCAAGGATATTTAATGCTCACAGGAGGATTGCTGTTTTGTTCTTATGGGGATGCCTTGCAAGAATGCAAGCCCAGTGCTAAGACAAAAGAACATTAATTAAACCCACTGACTGCACATTTTATTATGAAACTTTTAGGAAGTCCTTACCCTAGTGGTAGCTTTGTTAAGAAGAGACAATTTCAGAAGTTTTAAATAGTTACTGTACTGAAAAGAGGTTAGTACAGATGGTTCTTATGGTTAGTACAGATACTTGCTTTTTTCCAAGTCTAATATATTTGATAATAAATATAGTACTACTCATAGCACACACGAATAAATACACATTTATATGTAATAGTCTTAATATTAGATCAAGATAATTTTAAGAACAAATTATTCATCAAATATGCACACAATATTTAAATATATTCATTGCAATATTTCATTACAATTTATTATTTGTAACTTTTTTCTTTATTTTTATTGGCAGAATGGAATTTTAATTTTAATTTTAAACTATTTTTTATTGAGTTAACATTCCATTATAGAAGTGTAGGATCCCCACCTTGAGGTATATGGCACACTATGGCAACATAGTGTGCCAACCACCAAAGAACCCATAGTCACCACCACCACTCCTGCAGCATAGATATTTGAATTCAATCAGAAAGGACATTCCTGAAGAAATCCTGGAATTATTGCATATTAGTATTTCATAGTGCATATTAATATCATCCTATATGTCCAGTTTACTGGTTATGCCCTTTTTATTTGACTGCTGCCCAAGAAGTTCCTTTCTTAGGTAACTCTAGTAATATTACTCTAGAGGTGCTGAAGTCCTTCCCCTAAGCCCTCAGGCAAGAATATGCTCCTGACAAATTGTTCGCCTGAACTGAAAATTCCCACCAATAGTCACTGCTCATGTAGCATGACCTCTATCCCTGAGAGAAGTGGCCTATATTTAGTTTCTTCCCACATAAAATGGTCATATTCAAGGTTTTTCTGAATTTGCCATTAATTTTCCCACCTCTGCATCTAGTCAAGAGACATTTGAAATGTCCTTACATTTCTTTTCACACATTCAACTGCTTCACAAAATCAAAGGTCTGACCCAAATATTACATTTATTCACCATAAAAATCATCCCTGCTCTACCCTTATTAATGCCTATGGTGCATATTCATGCCTTTTCTAATTTATCATTAAATGAAATGAAGTTAAGAAAATATGGAAAATAGAGAAACAGATATTTTCCTTTGGGCCCTTATATCCTCCAAGGCAGCTTTTCTTAATAATTTTTTTTTAAATTTCAGTTTACTTCTGTTTACATGTGCTGTCTATGTGATTCTGATTTTCCAATCATGGAAGTGATATAATGCTTTTTTGAAAATAAGTTTAAATAGGGCCTCCCCGGTGGCGCAGTGGTTGAGCGCTGGGTTGCGAAGCTGCACACAGCCTCTGCAGCACCGGTTTGATCCTCAGCCACCAGGTGAGGGTCCCACATGGCGCGCAGACCTCTCCTGCCCCGCCCACTGCTCCCCTCAGCAGTGTACTTCATCAGTCTGCCTGTTCTGCTCCCTGCTCTGGCTCTGGTGAATTCTCTCACCCCCCCCATGCTTCTGACTGTACCCAGTACTTGTATAAATAAATAAATAAAATCTTTAAAAAAAAAAAAGAAAATAAGTTCAAATAAAAAAGGGAACATGAAGATTTAGTAAAAACTTAAATTTTAACTGAGATAGATAAGTAAATAACAACAAAAATAACCATGATGAAAAGACTCGGCATTTATACACAGGGAGAGAATTAAGAACATATGTGAAAAACTAAAATTTGGAAAGCTATTCCAGGAAAAATAGACCTGGAAATAGACAAATGGTAATACAACTTGGTAAGAGCTCTGATCTAGTTATAAAAAAACATTTATAGGTTCCTACCAGAGTTATCAGCTGTGGGGGTTGGAGCACCAGCATCAAGCTGGCTCATGTACTGCTCATCTGATCCCTCATATTTGATTGTGTTTGGAGATATATATATATATATGCACACACACACATACATGCATACATACATACACACACATATCATCTTCTTAATCACCACTTTGTGTTGCCCTTAGATGAAGGTTTACTCTGTTTCATCATCTAGTGAATGGGTGTAAACTAAATGTTTTACCTAAAGCTAATAGTTCAGGAAAATGTATTAAAAACAATACACTGGATTCAGCAGGTGAAATAGAAATGTACATGTATTTCATACCTGTCATCACTTCTCAGATTTATAATCTTGGTATCTCTTAGTAGCAATCAGAATTCTTTCATTTTTAAGAAAGTTTAAAGTGTCCTGATAAATGAACTACAATTTGAGAAATGCCTTACTGAAAAAAAATCCTGTTTAAGAATAACCCAAATCTGGCTAAGAGGGGCGTGGGGATACCTAGCTGTAAATTCTGGGAACTCAGGGTTTGTAAGATCCTATAAGAAATCTTCATAAAACTGCTGATCTAGAGACCTGTGTGATGTCACAGCCTAATGCAAAGTTTCACACCCTCCTGCTCTTTCCTCGATGACTTCTGCTGCATTGTTTTTGGGGGCCTCCATCAATGAGCCATCCCCAGGAAGATAGCATAATATATGAGAACCACCCACGTTTGGTATCAGACATCCCGGATTTAAATCCTTAATCTGCCACTTGTGAGTTTTATGACCTGAGGTTTATTACTTATCTAATGTTTTCTCATTAGAAAAAATGAATTCATAGTACTTTATCTTTGCAAGCTTTGTCATGAGGATTTAAGATAAAGAAAGTAAAGCACTTAGCATATATGGTCTGAATCATTTTATAATTGTTGTGTGAAGGGAAGCGTCCATGAAAACAATGTTAAAATAGTAAGAACTTGAATATCCTTGATATCCAAAGTTCAAGATAAGCCTGCAGGCAAGAAGAAAGTAGAGTGGGTGAATCAGTGAAGGAGTTGTTAATATCCTTATACATCAACAGAGATCTTATTAAAAATGCAGATTCTTGGGGCTCACCTCATATATACTAAATCAGAATCTTCATTTGGCATAGGAGAAGAATTGCTATTAATATTTCCTGTTCCCCTGCTCTAATTTCTTCCTTTCTTTGCCCTAGACAAGGGTAAAGAAGAGTGAGTGACAGACAACTTTTCTTAAAGCAGCACAATAATAACAAAAAGTAATGGTGAAATGTGTTGTGTACTGTTCTGAGCACTTGACTTACTAATTTGCTCAGTCTTCAGAGAAGCACTATTAAAATAGCACCCTTTGGGGCCTCCCCGGTGGCACAGCGGTTGAACACTGGGTTGCTAAGCTGCCCGCAGCCTCTGGGCGCCGGTTCGATCCCCGGCTGCTCCCCGGCCACCAGAGGAGGGTCCCACATGGAACACAGACCTCTCCTGACGCCCACTGCTCCCCTCAGCAATGTGCTTGGGTCCTTCTGCCTGCTCTGCTCCCCGCTCTGGCTCTGGTGAATTTTCTCACCCTCCCGCGTTTCTGACTGTACCCAGTGCTTGTATAAATAAATAAATAAATCTAAAAAAAAAGAAAAAGAAAAAGAAAATACCTGCTTAAAAAAAAAATAGCACCATTTTACAGTTGAGGAGATTGAGGCACAGAAAAGTTATTTATGAAGGTTAGCCCTAATCAAATTGTTCAAAACAGGCCTTTTCAAGATGTATCACTTTGGCACATGAGATACTTTACTATTTCCTTAATTACCTAGAAAAGTGAAAAATGGGCACATTACCCATAATTATGATTATTACCATAGTAATAATCAATAACCTTATGTTGGAGAAACATCTATATGATAGGGCAAGCATAGAACATCTGGTCTTTGTCATATGCATCTCCCTCTCCTCATCATGCGAGTCCCCTTATTTCCTCCTTGAAACTTCAGTCCTCAGGAGCACTCTTACACTGGTGGTGGGAATGTGAACTGATCTAACCACGATGGAAAGTTGTGTGGAGGTTCCTCAAGTTACTAAAAAGGATCTACCATATGACCTGGCAATTCTACTCCTAGGAACTGGCACAAAGGAACCAAAAGAATTTGAAAAGAATCCTACATGCCTATGTTTATTGCAACACTATATGCAATTGTTAAGATATAGAAACAATATAAATGTCCCAAAACAAATGAATAGATCAAGACGTGATATATATACACACAATGGAATATTATTTTGCAATCAAAAAAGATAAACCCATGCCATTCACAGCAACATGGATGAAACTGGAAGGGATTATGCTCAGTTAAGTAAGTCAGAAAAAAAGAGAAAATATTGGATAGTTTCACTTATAGGAGGAATATAGAGAAACAGAACAAAGGGTCAAAAAAAAAAAAACTGCAAAGCTAGCAAGCAGAACATAGATCTAAGGCATCCAGCAGGACAGAGGACTGGAGAGGAGTCAAAACAGGGGAGGGGACGAGCATAAGGGACCATGGTGATGGTTCACAGGTGATATGCTGGTGGCAGATTTATGGGGACCACACCTGAGGGGAGAAATCAAATATTGTATGAAATTGAACAATGTAAAAAATTCAAAAAGCATAATCAATAAAAAAAGAAACCCAAATTCCCTATACCATTCCTTAACTCAGGATATATGCCCCCATTTTTCCCTTTACTAGAATCAACATTTCTACATACATTCCCCATATATCATTAATTTTTTTAAGTTTTTTTTCCCTCCCATTAATGTATTTGATGTTACTTTTATTATTGACTAGTCCAGGAAGAATCTAGAAGGGCAAGGGGAAATTTTTCTTCCTCCCGACACTAAGTTATTCATCTAGTAAGTACATATTCCAGGGTTGGAAGCAGACATTTTGACTCCAGAGTCCATGCTCTTAGCCACCATGGATTCCAGCTTCTCTTATATATTACCTCTCCAAACCAAGATTGAACTAAAACACATGATTCAAGCAATGATGCACATGCCTCTTCTTTCTAGACAAATAGTTCATACCAAAACTTCCGTAAGATCATCTAGAACTGAATCATGTATAGGTTTCAACATTTAACTTGTCCCCATTACCTCTGTCAGTGTCAGAGCTGAATTTCTTCTCCATATACATATACCATAGCTTCCTCTGCTAACTTGCTGCCTATAATTTTTCTCCCATTCCAGTATATTTAAATACTGTATCCATAATTAATATCTTAAAGGAAAGTTCTTTTTTTAAAAATTTTATTTATTTATTTATATACAAGAGCTGGGGTAAAGGCCAGAGGCACAGGAGGGCGAGAGAATTTACCAGAGACAGAGTGGCGAGCAGAACAGGCAGACAACTGAAATACACTGCTGAGGGGAGCAGCGGGCTCAACAGGCGATGTCTGCCACGCTATGTGGGACTCTCCCTGGCCAGCCAGGAATCAAACTTGTGCCACAAAGGCTGACGGACAGCTGCACAGTGCTGTGCTCAACCAGCTGTGCCACTGGGGAGGCCCTTAAAGGGAAGTTCTATCACCTCTTCCCATGTCAATATACAAGAGTATCCCTATTTGAATATAACTCACCCACCTCTACCTGAGGTTCCAGTTTCCTCCTAGATTTTACCTCAGGCCTGTCCTTTCAAAACTTTTCCCATTCATAGCCCACAACACATGCACACTCAGGAGTGAACCTCTCGCCCTCCTCACCCCACTGCTGCATGTTCACTTTTGGCTGCCATACATCTTCGTTTCTCTCTAGAATGTCATTTCCTATAGTCCATCTGTCTGAAATATACTCAAGCCTCACACAGATGCTATATTCTGAAGAGACTTCTGTATGTGCAAAGTCAAGATACACTTTCCCTCCCCTAGTTTCCTATTAAATACTATAACTCATAAAGATACATCTGCCTTGTGCTGGCTAGGTAAATATTCTTTGAATAAAATATTGACCGAAGGTAATGAATTATAGTCAATGTTTTTAAAAAATCGACTTACTGGGGTACATTTATCCAGTTCTTTGTATGGCATATGTGGCTTTTAAGTAACTATCGATAGAATGTTAGGGGAGGTGGCAGTCTCCCGTCACTTCTCAGTACATTGCTTTGAGAAATATGACTCACTCATGTATTTTCAATAGATGTGAAAAGAGATGAATTGTGTGTATCAATGAATAGTTTCATAGATATTGTGGCCTTGTATTACGCATATATTGATTTTCTATACAGGCATATATTTCAAACATGCGTTTTTAAAATAGTTTGAACACTAGTTATTGTCCAAAGTAGTTAATTATATATATATAAATATACATATATTTATATATATATATATATACGCATACACCCTTTGCTACCCTTTGCTTACTGCTATGAATTCTAAGAAATTATCATGAATACATACAAAGATTATTATATAGTTATATTCACTGCAGGGTGTTTAGTGAAAATTCAAAAGTTAACCTAATTGTCTAAAATGTTAGGGATTAAGTAAATCATCACAACTAGTGCTACACTTTAGGGATGATACTGAAAATGTGAAACAGATTCACAATATGTATTTAACCAAACAAAAAGCATATGGAAGAATGGAGAATACGGAAATAAATCCACACAAATGTGTCCCAGTGATTTTTGACAAAAGGTATGAAAACAATTCAATAGGTGAAAAATAGTATTTTCTACAAAAATGCTGGATTTGTTGGACATTCACAGGTAAAAAATAAAAGTTGACATAAATCTCACTTTATTTTAAAAATTATTTCATAATGAATCATAGATTTAAATAAAAAATGTAACACTAGAAAATATATAGGAGAAAACCTTTGAAACTTTGAACTGGGAAAAGTGTTCTTATAAATGAAATTATAAGGTTGATTGATAAAAGAAAATATTCATAATTTGGACATTTTCAAAAATGAAGAATGTTGAGATTGGACCAAGGTGGTGACTGATGAGGATCCTTGTTTTGTTACTGAAAATATCATCCAAGAGTTACCCAGAAAGACACTGCATACGAGTACCATGACTTGGGGCAAAACCTGGAATACCCCCGTACATGAAAAGTCAACACAGGCTGCCATAGTAGACAGAGAAGAGAATATGTTTCACTGATCAGGAGGCAGGGTCAGAGAAATTTCTAGGCTATGGTCTTATGTGGGGAAGGAATAAATGTGCAAATCCATGAAGCTAAAAGAACACCTGGGTATATAAATTTAATGAGGCCAATACCAAGACATAACAATGAAACCACGAAGAGTTCAATACAAAGGAAAATATTAGAGGAGGCTAGGGGCAGGAAGAGAAAGCAGGTTACATAAAAGGTATTTCCATCACACTTCTTAAAGGAACCCTACAAGCAAGGAGAGGGTGGAATGATGTCTTAAAAATTCTTAAAGATAAAAACTGCCAGCCCGAAGCACTATAACCAGGAATTGCTGGGTCATAGGGTAGCTCTATTTTTATTATTTTCAGACACCTTCATACTCTTTTCCACAGGGGCTAAATCAGTCTACATTCCCAGCATTTATGTATGAGGGTTTCCTTTTCTCCACATCCTTGACAACATTTTTGTTTTGACTTTTTGATATGGTGCATTCTCATGGGTATGAGGTGGTATCATTTTGTGGTTTTGATTTGCATTTCCCTCATGATAAAGAGTGGTGAACATGTTTTTCATGTGCCTGTTGACTGTATATATGTCTTTGGAGAAGTGTCTATTTAGATCCACCCACTTTTTAATAGGATGTGTGTTTTCCATTTGCAGAATTGTATGAGCTCTTTTTAGATCTTGGGTATTAGTCCCTTGTCAGATGTATGATGTGCAAATATTTCCTCCCATTTTGCAGTGTCTTTTTGTGTTAATGAGAATTTCTTTTACTCTATTGAAGCTTTTTAGTTTGATGTAGTTCCATTTGTTTATTTCTGCATATTTCCCTTGCTGTTGAAATCACGTCCCCAAAGACATGACTGAAGTCAATGTTGTGGAGAATTTTGCCTCTCTTTTCTCTATGGTTTCATGTGTTACATCCAAGTCTTTAATCTGTTTTGAGTTCATCTTTGAGTATGGGGTGATTGATATGTATAGATTATATAGTGGTCTAGTTTCCATCTTTTGCAAATGGCTGCTCAGTTTACCCAGTGCCATTTGTGAGAAGACTTTCCTTTCTCCATTACATAATCTTGGTTCCTTTGTGAATTTGTTCTTTCCATTTTGTCTTTAATTTCATGGTTTAAATTCTTTGTCTTGAATTTTTGATAATTTTACTACTATGTGTCTTAATGTAGTTCTCATTTCAATTAGATAATTAGATGTTTATTTTCAGCTTCATAGACTTGTATCCTTCCTTCCTCCAGAGAGGAAGTTTTCCTGTCTGAAAAATTCTCTAATCCTCTCACTCTTTTCAGCACTATGCTTTGTTGCCTTTCCTAAGGGAGTTGGATAGTTCTCAAAGTGCTTCTTCATTTTTTTCCTCCATCTTATTTCTCCCTCTCCTTGTACCTACATCCTTAGTGTATTAATATCTTTGAGGTCACTGAATCAGTCCTTGATTTTTTCTATTCTGTTTGCATAACTTTCTTTAGAATTATTTTTATTGTGGTAACATTGGTTTACAATATAGTATATGATTCTGAGGTATAGGATCACACCTTTTCAAATGTATATTGCAATGCCACACCTAATACCAAGGCACCCATAGTCCTCCAACATAGTCCATTTAGAATTCTTGATCTCAATTACTGAGTAATTTGCATCCTAAATTTCTACTTACTTTAATATTCAATTTCTTTCTGTTCAATATTTTATCTTTCAGTGCATTGATTATTCTGAATTCTGTTTAATCTGTTGTATTTGAATACTTTTCTAAGTTCCTTTCTATCACTTTGACTTGCTTTGCCGATTTTCTTCTTCCCTTTGTTTCTTTATTATAGCAATTCAGAACATTCTATCCAATAGGGAAACATACTCTTCCATGATTTTGTGTTCGTATTCTGGAGTGTTGTTCACACAGTACAACATCACATGGGATATTCATGTGGATTAACATGTGAAAATATGATTCCAAATAGCAAGAAACATAATATAATTTAGATAATGCAACATAATATAATTTAGATATTATGTACAGAATTAAGTAAAATCTCATTTATTCAAACTATTCTGTATATTATATTGATTTAAAAACACATTCACTGAATTTTGCGGAAAGATATCTTTTCCACATTTGCCCATAAGAAGGTGTGTGAGCATGAAAAATAGTCTTGAGAAAAATGTTTGTCCTCTACCCTCCTTTGACATGAAATGAGCATAAGTTTTGGTGTCAGAACACACCAAGTGTGAATTCTAGGTCTGACACTTAATAACCATATCACCTTGAGTGAAAGTCACCCAACTACTCAGAACCCCATTTCCTTTTCTGTAAAATGAAAATAATAGTTGTCCATTTAAAGTATGGGCATTACTTTAACCTTGTACGTATCATGAATATTGCGTCTGATCCTTTTTTTAAAAAAAGATTTATTTATTTATGCATACAAGAGCTGGGGTACAGGCCAGAGATGCAAGGGATGAGAGGATTCACCAGAGACAGAGTAGGGAGCAGAACAGGCATACTGAGTGAAATACACTGCTGAGGGGAGCAGCAGGCGAGACAGGAGAGGTCTGCTGCACCATGTAGGTTGCTCCCTGGCTGACTGGGTATTGAATTCATGCTGCAGAGGCTGCGACTGCTTCACATTACGGTGCTTAACCCCTTGTGCCACCAGGGAGGCCCTGATCCTTCTTCACCCTTCATGGCCTGAAGCAGGCCAAATTTTACTCTGGTAAAATGAGTTATGCCTTTCTTCCTGTGCATCTCACCCTCCGCCTTAGCATTTTTCTGTATTTTCCCTGTGCCTTACCTTTCTCTTGTAAATGTTATAATTCTCACTGTATATGTCTCACTGCACATACACCCCCCCACATATATATACATATACATACACATGTATAAACTACTTATACACACATGCATATGCATGCTTAGAATAATTTTACATTTTTTAAAATTCTTTGTGAAGATGTTGTAGGGGAGATTTTAAATGCAGTTGGTTCCTTTTCTCTCTGCCATTACTAGACACTAAAAGAGATCTCCTCCATTCTCCCAGCAGTGGACAATTCTCTTTGGGTTTATACAAGCCCACCCTGCTCTAAAAAGGTCCGTCAGATTTCCATTTAAAGTATGTTTAGAAAAGATGTGGCAATTGGAATCATCTAACACATTCAGCATTTCTCAAGTGACTATTAGTTGCTCTATATAAAGCTCACAGCAAATTCTTTTTTTAAGTTTACATGTATTTATGTATTCATTTATATTTTATATCATTGTTCATTTTTGTACAATGTTTGCTTTCTTTTCTCAGGTATAGTTCCCATAGAATTTCCACCACCAATGCACCCATTTACCATCACCATAGTCCCTTGTGCTCTTCCCACCTTGCTTTTGGTCTCTCACCCGCCCCCTCCCCTGAAGAATGTCTCTGATTTATAGTTACCTGTTTATTTTTGTTTTGCTTTGTTGTGTTTTTTATTGTTATTATTTTTTCCCTGATCCCTTATTTGGTTCCCCTATATTTCTCCTATAAATGAAACCATCCGATATTTTTCTTTTTTTCCTTCTGACTTATTTCACTGAACTTAATCCCTTCTAGCTCCATCCATGTTGCTGCAAATGGCATGAGTTTATCTTTTCTGATTGCTGAATAGTATTCCATTGTTTATGTATACCACATCTTCTTGATCCAGTCATATGTTTTTGGGCATTTGGTTTGTTTCCAAGTCTTATCTATTGTAAATAGTGCTTCAATAAACACAGGAGTGCAGGTATCCTTTTGAAGTGATGTTTTTGTGTCCTTTGGGTAGACCCCTAGAAGTGAAACTGCTGGATTATATGGTAGTTCCATATTTAGTAGTCTGTGGAAATTCTACACAGCTTTCCATAGTGGTTGGACCAGTTTGCATTCCCACCAACAGTGAAGGAGAGCTCCTTTTTCACCACATCCTCACCAACATTTGTTGTTTCTGGTTTTTTTTTTTTTTTTTTAATATGTGCCATTCTCACTGGTGTAAGATGATACCTCTTGTGGTTTTGATTTGTATTTCCCTGATTATGAGGGATATTGAACATTTTTTCATGTGCCTGTTGGCCATTTGCTTTTCCTCCCTGGTGAAGTGTCTTTTTAGCTCTTCTGCCCATTTTTTGTCTGGATTGTTTACTTTATTTTTGTTGTCATGTGAGTTCTTTGTATATGTTTGTGATCAGTCCCTCATCAGTTGTATGGACTGCAAAAATTTTCTTGCAATCAGTAGGGTGTCTCTTTGTTTTGGTTAATGTCTCTTTTGCTGCAGAGAAGCATTTTAGTTGGATGTAATCCCAGCTGTTTATCATTTCCTTCACTTTCTTTGCTTTGGGGGAATGAGTCTTTTAAAGATGTTACTGAGATGTATGTCATATAGTGTTTTATATATATTTTCTCCTATATATTTTATGGTTTCAGGTCTTTCAATTCTTTAATCCATTTTGAGTTGGTTTTTGTGCATGGTGTGAGGTAGTAGTATAGCTTCATTCTTTTCCATGGAGCAGTCCAGTTTTCTCAGCACCATTTGTTGAACAAACTGTCCTTGTTCTATTACATATTCTTTGCTCCTTTGTCAATGATTAGTTGTCCATAAATATGTGGGTTTATTTCTGGGTTTTTTATTTGATTCTATTGGTCTATGTGTCTATTTTTGTTCCAATACCATACAGTTTTAATTATTATGGCTTTGTAGTATAGTTTGAAGTCTGGGCATGTGATACCTCCATTGTCCTTTGTTTTAGGAAAGCCTTGGCTAGTTGAGGTTTTTTGTGGCTCCATTTGAATTTCATCAATATTTGTTCTATTTTTTTGAAGAATATCATTGATATTTTTATTGGAATAGCATTGAATATGTAAATTGCTTTTGTTAGGTTGGCCATTTAGATATTAATTCTTCCAATGCAAGAACAGGGAATGCCTTTCCATTTTTTGTGTCTTCTATTTCTTTTAACAAAGTTTTATAATTTTCTTTGTATAAGTCCTTCACCTCTTTTGTTAGGTTTATTCCCAAGTATTTGATTTTTTTTGTTTCAATTATAAAAGTGATGGTTTTCTGGATTTCTTCTTCAGATTCGTTGTTTACATATAGGAAGGCTACTGATTTTTGTGTGTTCATCTTGTATCCTACTTTACTAAACTGGTTGATTATTTTGATTATTTTTCCGTGGAGTTTTTAAGGTTCTTTATATATTATCATATTGTCTACAAATAGTGATAGTTTCACTTCTTCTTTCCCTATTTGTATTGCTTGTATGTTTTTTTTCCTGTCTTATTGCTCTGGTTAGGTCTTCCATTATTATATTGAAAAGCAGTGGTGAGAATGGACATCCTTGTCTTGTTTCTGATCTTAAAGGAAAGGCTTTCAGCTTTTCACTATTGAGAATAATATTGGCTGTGGATTTTTCATATATGGCTTTTATCATGTTAGGGTATATTGCTTCTATCCTAAGAATTTCAAGGGCCGTCATCATAAATGGATTTTGAACTTTGCTGAATGCTTTCTCAGCATATATTGATAGAATCATATGGTTTTTATTTTTCTTTTTGTTGAGGTATTGGATTACATTAATTGATACTCGGATGTTAAAACATCCTTGTGCTCCTCAAATAAATCCCACTTGATCGTGGTGTATTATACTTTTTATGCATTGTTGTATTCTGTAGGTGAGGATTTTATTGAATATTTTTGCATCAGTGTTTATTAGGGAGATTGACCTGTAGTTTTCTTTTTTTGTGTTGTCTTTTTTGGTTTTGCTATTTGTGGAAAGTTAGATTCTTAGAACATATTCGGTAATATTCCTTTCTACATTTTTTTAAAGAGTTTGTGTAGCATAGGCACTAGTTCGTTTCTGAACATTTGGTAGAATTCATTTGTGAAGACGTCTGGTCCTGGGCTTTTGTTTTGGGAGAGTGTTTTGATTACTGTTTCAGTTTCACTACTTGTAATTGGTCTGTTTAGGTGTTCTATTTCTTCTTTATCTAACTTTGGATGATTATATCATTCTAGGAATGTGTCCATCTCTTCTAGATTGTTGAATTTGTTTGCATATAAATGTTCCTCATAATCTCTGATTATTCCCATTCTTTTGAACTCTGAGTCATTGTAATTTCTCTTTTCATTTATGATCCTATTTATTTGTGTTTTCTCCTGCTTTTGTGTGTGTGTGTGTGCATGAGCATTGCTAGAGGTTTGTCTATTTTATTTTTTTGAAGAATCAACTTTTGGTTTTGTTCATTTTTTGGATTGTTTTTTTAATTTCTATTTCATTTATTTCTGCTTACAGCAAATTCTTAATCCCCAACCAGCTATCACCTGTCATCCAGCTGTTTTCTGTTTATGGAATTAAAGTTGATGTTTGTAAGTAACTATGCAAAATACAATTAGGAAGATGACTGTATTTTTAAGAAGGTATAGGATGAATTTCAAAAGTAAGTGTCCTAGATTTTAACCTTATTTCCTTTAGTCTTAGCAGTTAACCATAATATATTATTATAGGTATTGCTCAGATATTTCTTTTGTCCTATTGAAAAGTATACTTCATTTTGAGATAAAACTCATATTCTCTAAACATTAAGAGTCAAAAAAATATGCAAATCAGTATGAAAATACTTTCCATGGCTTTTGAATGTGCTCAGGATATTTGTGTACTGTGTTACATGTTTAAAATCCTTCCACCTGGTCAAAATGCTTTCAAAAGAGGAAGAATAGCTGGTGCCTCTTCTACAGACTGGAAAGTATTGTGATTACACTGAAAAGCATGCCCCCTCTTGAAGTTTAGATTTTTACTTCCTTTATTTGAGTATAAAGCAAAAAGGAGATTTCTCTAAGATGTCCTAATAGAAGCTATTGAATGATCTGCAGAGGTAACATTGAGGTGAATGGAGTCCATCAAGATTTGCTAGAAATATGAAATTATTATCAAAAGGATTCCATTAGAGACGAAAGCTACCTGGACTAATAGAGACAGAAAAGGCTGACCCTTTTCTGGTTCTTAACTTTCTCTAATGGATAGCCTTAAGTTGAAATCAAGATTCAACTGGATTATTGATTGTTAAAAGAAAAATATTGAGTATAGTGGCATATAAGACAAAGCTGGAAAATGGTCAGATAGATTTTTCTTTTAGTTAAGGCTTGGAATGAAGAGTAGTTTTATTATTTACTGGGATTTCTTTTTTTTTCTTTTTTTTTTTGAGATCACAGAAATGAAGGCCAAACTATCAGATATAATCTCATGAAGAATATATTAGTTTTGATAAAGAAATGAAGGCTGACTCTGACAAGTACAATGTAATTTTCAACTCAGCAAAAAAGAATACAGATTTTTAAAAGATAACTGCCATTATGTGTTACCTTATAGTTAAAGCAGAGTGTTCTTTAGTTTGTAATTGACCTATGTGTCAAATTGTGAACTTTATTTAAAGGGGGTCATAGAAGTCGTTCTCCACTCAAAATCTTTGAGATATATTTTCCAGCGCACTCTTCAGTAGCTCCATGTAACAGACACACATGCACATGTACACACATGCACACACACCTAGCCCTAGTAAAATAAATATAATACCTAAAATTATCTAAAAATTTCTGTTTGTTGAAAGCAACAACTGATGCCTTCGCCTCTAGTTGTTCAAAGCACTTCATTGCAGCTGGATGGAAGTGTTTTGAGTGTCACATTGGTAATTAAGTGATCTGTTATGGAGGGAAAATTGCTAATAATAAATACAGATGCTGCCATTGTCAGAATGTAGGGTCAGGCGAAGTCAAGGATGTCAAGGAGAGAAGTGAAATTGTGGATGAAGCATTTTGGTTGTCATTTAAGTTAATATTAGGTTAGTCCTGATATGTGAGATGGGCTGAAGTGGCCAGTAAAATGAAAGTGTAAGTAAAGAATCTATTTTTAAATCTCAAACATAGCACTATGTTGAATTTAAATATCTGTATCATGAAGTAGTGTGTCAGTATGCCCAAAATACTGATTAAATGTTAGATCATTAATTAATTTATCAAAACTAGATCATAAATAAATTTGAACATCAGCAATCACATAAATTCTATAAGAGAATATAGGAAAACTTTGAGTATATCTAATGAATCCCTTTTGTGAGAATCGTATACATTTGGTATACTTTTTTGCTAAGGATAATAAATAATTCCACAATAATGACTGCAGATTCTGGATGCAGGTTTTTCAAAGTTTTCTAACTTATTTCATTGAAAATTTATAAATGTTTTAGATTATACAATAAGATTAATATTTTAATCAATATATACACATTAACTAAGTAAATAAGTTTACGTACTAATGCTTAAAATAATGTAATGGAGTGAAATCATATAAAGTTGGATATTTGTTAGTAAAATAAAATGTTATAGCATATAAAATAATTTTCTTAAACATAATACAAACCTAAATTTTATGCTGAGATCTTTATCTTCAGAGAGACCTTTGCATCACTATTTAGCTGTGTTATGATATTTGTATAGTTATACTTGCTAAATGAGCTTTCAGATATTCTTTTCAATTCTTCAGTAATTTCATGTAGGTGGAATAAAGGCTAACATTAGCTTCATTCTACAGAGTAGAATACTGAGGCTCAGCAGGTTCAAGTAAATTATTTATCCTAGTCAAACACAACAGAGTGGCAGAATCTGGAATTGAATCTGTCTTCTGAGGATGCCAATAAGTGTGGGTCTGGACAGGGCAGGTGGTGATTATGATCACTCTTCATAGTTATAGATGCTCATGCTCATGGCTCTTGTGATAGAGCAGTTTGCTCAGTGACAGAGAAGGTGGTTAAGGAGAAGGAATGAAGAAGAAGGAAAAGAAATGTTTAACTGAGTCCACGTTTCATAGCTATTTGATGAATGTTTGACTGCTTGTAGGCTGTTTCTTGTATGCCTTCTAGACTACATGGCACCTTTGTTCAAAAATATATCATAGAAAATAAAACTTATTATAAAACTCAGTATTAGCTAAAGGAGTTTAAGCTATTTACAATAGAGCATTATCACAAGTATGACCTTTGAGAGCAAGACATTGGTTAAAACTAGAATGAAGAATACAGGCACTTGATAGAATAAAACTGTTAAAATAATACATGTGTTCGCATGTATTAGAAAATGTGGGTGCTGGTGGTGGGAATGTAACTTAAGCACCATTATGAAAAATAATGTGGACATTCCCCAAAATACGAAGAAAAGAAATAACATATGATCCAGCTATCCCACTGCTAAATGTTTATTCATAGAATATGAAAATACAGATTTGAAAAGATGTGTGCACCCCACATTGATCACAGCATTATTCACAATAATTAAGAGTTGGAAGCTACCTAATTGCTCACCAACAGGTGACTGGATATAAAGAAGAACTGGTACATATACACAATGGAATACTAGTGTATATATACATAAATATATACTTAGTGAAATAAGTGAGACAAAGAAAGACAAACACTGTGTGATTTCACTCATATATGGAAGTAAAGAAACAAAACAAAGGAATAAAATGAAAACTAACTTTGGGACTATAAGAATGAAATGGGGGATGGGTAAATCTGCTAAAAGGGATCAGGTATATGGTAATGAATGGAAACTAGAATTTTGATGGTAAACATAATTTTGGTGGTATTATATACAAGATGTTGACTTGTAAGACTGTATACCTGAAACCTATATGTTATAAGCCAATGTTACTTTAAGAAAAAAGATTATAAAGACAATGAGGTTGGAAGCAAATATCCTCCATTCTGTGCTGTATCAAGAAATGTCTGCATATACTTTTTTTTTAAAGATTTATTTTTATTTATTTATACAAGCACTGGGTATAGTCAGAAGCGCGGGAGGATGAGAAAATTCACCAGAGCCAGAGCGGGGAGCAGAGCAGGCAGAAGGACCGAAGAACACTGCTGAGGGGAGCAGCGGGCGGCAGGAGAGGTCTGCCCGCGATGTGGGACTCTCCTCTGGTGGCCGGGGAGCAGCCGGGGATCGAACCGGCGCTGCAGAAGCTGCGGGCGCAGCTTCGCAACCCAGCTCTCAACCTCTGCGCCACCAGGGAGGCCCCCTGCATATACTTTTAAGTATGGGGAGATTGTTTTTTCCTGATTCTAAATAGTAGAATTTTATAATATTCACAGATTTAATGTGTCTCAATAGGCTGGATTAATTTGTAATTACCTGTTAAGAATGACTTGAAAGGTAGATAAATCGATGGTTTTGAAACACCTTCTGCAAATTTCACACTTCTAATAAGGGAGTAACCAAGCCAAGTGCCCAGCAGCATTTCTCTATCACAGAGTTCACGAATTGAGGGATTCTTAAAGACCTTAGGATATAGATAAGAAAAGTATTGAAATACCTATGCAGTTCCCTTTGTTATAATGAGAATTTGCTTGAAAGGGTTTTCCCCTTCAAATATGTTATAACTATGACTTTCTTTCGAGGCAAATTCAGTGGAGTCAGAATATTTAAATATTACATACTTAGTTTTTTGGCAGAATCGGTCAAGTCCAAATGTTATTTTTGGTTTTGCAGACATCACTGATGAATAATTTGGAAAGAAGAAAGCTAGAATGTTCTGGAAATATTAAAATCTTTTCAATATATTTATACATCTATAAAGGCCACTAATTATGCATTTATTTAATACTCTGAGAAGTAAAATAGTTCAATTTTTCTCTAATATGTCTTTCTGGTTTCTAGGTAACAATCATGCTGAATGGATATCCCAGTCTGAGTGAGTAGGCCCAAATTGATGAAAATACACAGGGCATCAGCCGGCTCACCTAGAGGTTGTCTTTAAGGTACATTGTTGTGATATATATATTCTACATAGTAAGAAAGGAAACAAAGCATATGACTTTTTGATAAATTAATACTGTCAGAATATTTTTAGGGCCAAGTATTTAAAAGTGTTGATATATTACTAGGTTCCTTTATTGTTAAATATAGCCAATTTAGGAATTCATGAAAAAAATCTACCTACCTAGTCAACAGTGGCTAGAACATTGTTCAAGGGCAAGCAGGGGAAGGGAGAAGTTTATCTTAAGTTCAGATTAATAACAAAAACACTTTGAATTTGTATTCCATTAAAATGGAAAAAAGTGGTTCTTTGTTTCTCATATTTTCTGAAAAGAAAAAGATTTAATATGAAAGATTTGGCAGGTTTGTAGGTCTAATGAAAGAGCTCATCCTTGCATTAATAGCTTTACTGGTAATGTCTTTAGCAGCAAAAAATTTAAATGTGATTTGTGTGGAACAAATCACTTTTAGGTTTCAACATAAATTTCAGTTTGAAGAGGTTTGCAAGATTCTACTAAACATATCAGGAAAGTGTTTCATTTATTTGAAATAAGTATGTGCATGTGATTTTTCTTTTATTAGGATAAAAATAGCATCACTATTTACTTAGAATTATATTTTCTTGTTATTATACCTTAGGTCATTGTTTTAGTCATTGTTGTTTTCCCTTCATTAAATAATTAATTTTATTCAAATTCTATATGTTAATGATCAATCCCTGCCTCCCTCTAAAATCTGTCAAGGTTCTGCTTGTTTAAGGTTATATAAACTCAACATCCTGTTACCTATATGCATTTTGATTTCTCAGCTTTTGTTTTGTTTTGAGTTAGTAAAAAAGCAGCTAACATTCACTTGGTTTTCTTTTTCCTTTGTCATTTGAGAGAATCAGTCAAATAATGTCTTTATCTGGAGATTGGAGGAAAGGGCCTTATTTGTAACTTGTGCACTAAAATCTCTTCATTTTGTGTCTACAAAGATATAGGTTACATAAATGTCAACATGAAAATAATTAGAAGTTTTATTTCAAAATGTTGATGTATGGAGATTGGGGCTGTCATTGGACTGATAAGAAAATGAATTAAGTATTTCCCATGATAGATGAAAATTTTGAGTAAGACCTTCAATTTCTGATGGTTTTCAATTATACATATTAGCGTCTGGCACATAGAGGTTGTCCAGGCTATTTTCAAAACATGAACACCTTCCTCCTTTTCTAATGAGATGGCCAATGGAAGAATAAATATTGTGTGTCAGGAAGAATCACAGTTGTCCATTTGGGCTGATATAAAAAAATAATAAAGTCAGTAAGGTAGAAAAAAATGCTCAACAGTTGCTTTCAAATTAAGTCTCTAGTGTTTTATTATTGTTTGAAACATTTAAACAGTTTGTCAAATATTTCAATTACAGGTAGACTATTGAGTCATTTTCTTTATAGCACATAACTCTCTGTAAATTATCCATGATTCATGTGAACTTGGGACAAACAGCCATATGTATATGGGATTAAGAGGAAGAAGTTCCCATCTTTTGTTGCAGAAACTATTGCTTCTATCTTCATTTACTTTCATCATTTTTTTTGTGTGCATGATTTTCCTCCCTGTTTTTGTATATCTACACAAATAATAGATAATATTTAAATTTAGGATTTAATATTAGACTGAGCATAGCTTTCCATGAACAATAGGATGATTGTATTTTTAATCACTCTTGTAAAAAGATAGCCAAAAGAGTAAAAACAAAATTTTAGACTAACAAAATTTATAGGATGAAAATTCCTTAGGTAAAATGATAGGAGTAAGTTGTTTACTGACATCAGATTTAAAAATATATATATATAAAATTATATAAAATGACTTATTTACAACTCTATTTATAGTTGATAAAAGCAAAACCTCCTAAAGTTAGTTGCCTTACCTAAAATTACAGTACAAGTGACCAGCAGAGCTATCAATTCACCTATTCAACAAATATTGTTGGAAAACATACTATATGTTGAGTATGATGGAAGATCCAAGGATGAAAAAGATCCCCACCATATTTGATACTTATAAGAAATTTATAAGGCAGTACTATATAAAGTCATGCTAAAATAACCAAACTATAATGAGAATATGATTTATATCACAAAGATAATAGAAGTAAAAGTAATTGCAAGATTTGAGAGAAAGAGCAAAAATTAGAACACAAGTGCTCTTTTTTCCCTAGAGTATAAGATCTATATGACCAGGGGCCTTCCATGCCCGATGAAGTGTTTGGCACACAATAAGTGCTCAATGAATGAATGAATATTGTTTACTATAGTGTTGCCTTTTAAAATTAAGGAGGAGGTGCCTCCTTGGTGGCACAGGGGCTAAATAAAATCTCAGCACTACCAAGCTATCACCAGCCCTGGCAGCATAAGTTTGATCCTGGCCAGGGCACTAACCCACATGGCACATCAGACCTCTCCTATCTCACCCACTGCTTGCTTCAGCAGTGTTTTTCAGTCAATCTGCCTGTTATGCTCCCCACTCTGTCTCTGGTGAATCCTCTTGTCTCCCACACCTCTGGCCCACACCCCAGTTCTTGTATGCATAAATAAGTAAAATAAATATTAAAAAAATAAAATTAAGTAGCAAATGTGTATGTTTTCCTAGAAGGCATTTCTCTTCCTTACAATGACTTGAAATGTTCTCTGTCATTGGCTATCCTGTGTTTTATACAATTCTGGTGATGCACTAGAGTATAATCTTATTTTTTTCATATTTAATCAGTAATGTAGAATGCGCTCAAATATTTCAGTTCAAAGTATGCAGTTTGCAAATTGTGCATTCCAAAGTATAAATGTGGATGAAACCAATCTCATCATTTCTAATATATTCCTGGTACATATAAAACCTGTGTCTTTTAACTAGTAGGATGGCTTTCTTTATATAATAACACTTAAGAAAAGAGAAATTTGGCCACTTTTCATTGTAAAACTTTTTGACTTCTAGGATACAAATTACTATTTAAATTCTCAAATACAAATGATCACAATCAAAGAACTTGGAGAAAATGTTAATAAGAAAAGTGGATGTTGTTATATGACCATGCAAGAAATTCCAATGCTTTTCATTATAATCTGTCTGGTTTTATATTTTAGTGCAAAAGGACTGAAATGACTTTATAAGTATGACAACCTGTTTGGGTTTCCACATGTAAAACAAAATTAAGAACAGAAAGAAATATTATGTTAATTTAGGCATGGGTGCTTCTTCTAGCCAGAATTTTTCAGATAGTTTTCTTTGATTTCTTTACTGTGGTTAAAACAATGTTTTTTAAACTTGCTTGGAAATTTTTTATGAAAATCATTCTTTTTTACATATTATGCATATTGAAGAGTATGAATAGTATTTTTGCAAGAAAAATATGTCAAATAGAGGAATACTGAGTCAGTATTTTGATAGTTTTATTTGATACTTTTGATAGTAATATGTTATTTACTTAAAAGGAAAGTATATAAATGATGTTTTCTTTTTGTTTTTCTTGGATAATATTCAGTTGTTGGGATACACTAAGGTTTGGGTGTCATTATCTAGATTTCATCTCTGAATCCTAAAACATGGAATAGCGTATAGAATATTATAATCAAATTGGAAATTTGGGCATATCATATATAGATCATTGATAGAAAATAAATTTTCTTGCCTTTACCCAGAAAGAAGAGAGAACATTAAATTAAATTTAGGGAAGGGTTAATTTGGATAATTACAGATATCTTTGTATGAATGTGTGTGATTTACTTGAATAGCATATGGATATTTGAGTTTAAATGTGAATGTTTCATATCTATTCTTAGATAGTCTGAGTGAAATAAAGTATGTATTTAAAAATTGAGGCACTAATAGAGGTGATACAACATTTTATTGTAAAAAATGCACATTTAAAATTATTCAGAGATGGTATATTATGAAAAGTACTCCAGCTCTTCTTAGCATTTTCACTGTTTAAACAAACATTTATTGTTTAAGTAAAATTTTAAAAATATGTAACAAATATGTAACACATGGCCACTAGAGCAGTCTTGTGTTATAAAATTTGCAAGAAATTTGAGTCAGTATGTACATTAGAATCTTCTAATGGCAACTGTAAGATTTTGGGGGGAAAATAACATCAGATTTCAGTAATTATAAATTATTATTGCAACATTGAAAGAAGTTATATAAAGTACTCCTAGTGCTGGGAAAAACTGTTAAAAAAAAAAAAAACAAAAAAAGCCCCCGCTAATGTAGTAACTTGGGAAATAGCCCTAGCAGTGAAGTTAAATATTTTAAATTATGCCAGTTTATGACTCATTCAATCTATACAGTCTAGGGTCTATGCAATAACTAAAAATTGTGTGACAAAATATAAAATTTTAAATCTAATACCATAGAAATAACTATTTGATGTTTTATAATTTTGTAAGAACAGAACACAAAATACATCTGGTTACAAAACACAAGTCTAATAAATGTACCTTTGCATGTCAGACTTTGAAGTCCTTTTTTATAAATGGGCAACGCATTTTGCATTTTTGGGTGATTTTTCCCAAGTGCCTTTCAGTTGTAACAATCTGAGTTCAGTTTCCTAAGAAAGAAGCCCCTCTTTCTCATTCGTCACATCTAAGAGGTTAGAGAGTATGTTTAAACAGATATATTTTCTTTTCGTCTAACCTTGTCTGGAAGATATAGGAAAACTAATTTGCCTTATTTACATATGGCACAATCTATCCAGTATTCAAGGGTTTGTCAGAAACAGGAACCTTGTGCATTTCCATGGTAACCGATGGCATGCTGACAGTATCTGGCTTGTTGCAGCTTCGTCTAGGCAGGCCGGCAATTAATCAGCCATCTACATGCACAAAATTCTTTGTGAGTGAATGGCAGCGCGCCTCTGTAGTGCTGTCTGTGCTTTTACAATTTTGTATTCCTGCCGGGCAAAGTACTTTTTTGTCTCTTCTATTCATTTTCCATAGCTCCCCAAAATGTGCTAGAAAAGAGTATGAGGGGGTGGGGAGAAGGGAAACACATCTACCTGTAATTTCAAAATGACATTATTTCTTGCTGCCTCAAATATGCCAGGGTGTGTTTCTTCCTTTTATTCCATGCTTCATAGCGGGTTTGCCTTTTATATTTTCCTGAGTTTTCTTGGGTTTGTGCTAGATAGTCCCTTAATCTGTGCCTCAAGGTCTTTTTATTGTTGGTGCAAGTAGGGCATACCTACAAAAGCCAGTCTGTGCGTGAATCATGACTGAGTCTGGATCATGCAGTGTGGAACTTTGAAGTCCTTTTACATTCCTTATCTACTTCTGTCCCCTCAGCTACATGGAATGGGTGTTATTCCCATTTTGCAGACTGAAATGCAGAGCAATTAAATGATTCCTCCAGTTTCCCATGGCACATTTGGGATGGAATGCTTTGGTGCTCAGGTGCCAAAACACCAACACTGAGATACTGGTGTTTCTCTTTTACATGCAGTGATGTTTTAAGGTGCGGGAATCGCTGTTATTTTATCTCAATATCCTCGAGTTTTCTTCCTCAAAAATAGTGCTAATTAATTTGTTCTATTGGAACCTTATGTTCTGTAGGATCGGGACAAGGATGATAAAAGTAACAACTGAGCTTTGCCTTACCTGCTTATTGGAAAACTGTGTATGGATTTTTGCCAACAACTATAACTATGTCTGAGGAAGCCACTTAGCTAATTTCTCTGTAAAATGAAGTTCATCAATTTTATTATCTTGAAGGACCCACCTAACTCTGAAATGGGTACATTTTCTAACATTTTTCACATTTTCTAAGACTTTATTTTGGATAGTTATAGTTAAAAATTAAGATCCATATTTCATCCTGTGTCTTATCGTTGAAAGATAGCAAAATGAATTGTGTAATTGAATAAATTTTCAAAGTAGAAAAAGAAAGGATTGACATCTTGGTAGTTGACAAATCTAAGAAGGTGAAAACTCAATGAAATCAGATTTGGACATTAACATTTCCAGGATATCTATAGCACAAACATTCAGTTGCCTTCAAATTTAAGTTCAGCAAAGTATCTAAAGACAACTTTAAGTATATTGGGACCTAGAGGTTTTCTGCAAACTATCATGCATTAAGTTTTTGTTGGATGGATTTTCATGAAAAAAATCCTAGCAACAAAGGTGTTTATACAGAATGGAGAGAATAAAGGTGAAAATACATATATTTTTTACACAGCTTTATAAATCTAAAGTCATTTTATTAGTTTAGAGATGAAAGTTATATATATTTAGCTATCTTTCAGATAAGCTACTTACTTTTTATCCTCAAGAAATAATTAATTTGCTTTAGATTCTTTTTAAGACTGTGACCTCAGTGTAAAGGTAATTCCCATTTCAATCATATAAAGCAAGAATGCTCTTTCCAGCAAATATTTTGCTAGTCTTTGTTTCTTTTATGAATGATAAAGTCTCAAGTATAGCTTTTCTCCAATTTTGTCTTTCTGTTACAAAAAAGAGTTGAAATGTGAGCACAAAATTTCTGTTTTCTCCTAACCAATGATTATGCAGCCTTTGTAAATGCTGGGAAAAAAAGGGTTTCATTTATTCTTCCATCCTCTCTTACTTGTTTATGTGCTAACTCTTGGAAATGTAATGTTTCACCTAACATTTTAACCCATTTTATAACATGCTGTTTCCTCCAGAGTTCAATTAAATTTGTTAATGCTATTTCAGGATAGAATGTCGCTTCTTTCCTCTCTCCCTCCTTCTTTTCCTTCCTTAATTTTATTATAGAGGTAACATTAGTTTACACTGTTATTTAGGTATTGGAAGTATAGGCTCTCTGCCTTCAGATATTTTTACCACATTGCACCCACCACCAAGACATCCATTTTCCATCACCATAGTCCATTGTGCTCCCTCTCCATCTTGCTCATATCCCTCCCTGCCTCTGGTGCCTCAGTTCTATAGTCAGCTTTCTAGAATTCTTAGTTTGGCTTTATATGGCCCTTTGCTTTATTTCTCTATATTCTGTATATCAGTGACACCATCTGGTATTTGTCTTTCCCCTTCTGATTTATTTTGCTTAGCATAATCCCATCCAGCTCTATGCATGTTGCTGCAAATGGCAAGATTTTATCTTTTTGATAACTGAGTTGTTTTCCACTGTGTATATATACCACATTTTCCTGATCCACCCTTCTGTACTTGGACACTAATATTGTTTCCATAGCTTGGCTTTTGTAAATAGTGCTGCAATAAACATGGGAGTACATATTTCCTTTTGAATTAGTGTTTTTGTATTTTTATAGGTAGATACCTAGGAGTAGAATTGCTGGTTTATATGACAGATCCCTTTTTAATATTGTGAGAAACCTCCAGACTCTTTTCCATGGGAGATGGACCAGTCTATATCCCCAACAGCATCCTATCCAACACTTGTTTTGTCTTTTTGTTATGTGCCAATCTTGTGACTGTGAGGTGGTATCTCATTGTGGTTTTCATTTGCATTTCCCTGATGATAAGTGATGATGAACAATTTTTCATGTGCCTGTTGGACATCTGTATGTCTTCTTTGGAGAAGTGCCTACTTAGCTCTTCTGCCCATTTTTGATTGGGTTATTTGTTTTCTTTTTGTTGAGTTGCATGAGTTCTTTGTACATCTTGGATATCAGCCCCTTGTCAGATGTATAGTGTGCAAATGTTTTCTCCCATTCTGTAGGGTGTCCTTTTGTTTTAGCAATGGTTTCTTTCACTGTGCAGAAGCTTTTTAGTTTGATGTAGTCCCAATTATTTGTATTCTCTTTTGTTTTCTGTGCTGCTAGAGATGAATGCACAAAGATACATGTGAAGCCCAGAATAGAATGGTCTTACAATTAAGTGCTCCACAAGTTTTTTTCAGATGTTATGTTTATATAAAAAGTCTATCCATATTTTAGAATAATATAGCTCATATTATGTAGTTCCTTCCTGTACTATCAACCAAAAACATTCTCTATGTGGGTAATGTTACCAAGAACTTTTGCATTTTCTCCCTCAAAGCTCTTTTTACTCTTTCATATTATCTTTTATTAAGGGAGGATTCTGTCACATTGTTCACTTAGTCATTTAACAAGTTGTTTATTAAGTTCCCTTGATTGGGTATTTGGAAACTCACCACTAACACTACCACCACTCAATGTAAAATAAAGGGAAATCTTCTCTATGCAGGAAGTTATTGTCATTGGTAGCAAATTTGGATATAACAAATTGGAGTACATGTAATAAAGAACAAATTTCATATGTAACTGTTTTGATCATAACTTTTTCATTTTCTAGGCCATAAATGAGGATGATATACTTAATGGAAGATGTTAGGGTTAAATAAAGTATATAAGGCATCTTGCAGATTTTACACATTCAAAAATGGAGGTATTTTAAGTGGTGAAATTTATAGAATCAGAAAGTAGAATGGTGGCTACCAGGAGTTAGAAATTGGGACAATGGGGAATAACTGCTTAATGGGAACAAGGTATCCTTTTGGGGGTGATGAAAATGTTTTGGAACTTAATAGAGATGATGACTGAACAACAACATGAATATATGAATATAGTAAAACAATTTTATTGCATTTTAAATGGGTAAATTTATAGCATTTGAATTCTATCTTAAGAAAGCTATTATTATTTAAAAAGCCAACAGTGACACAAAAAAACGGCACACAAAATTCTTGATTCACTTCTTTTGAAAATACCCTTTGATCAGCCACCATTGGCCACATGGTCCCTCATGGGGCTCCTTCTTGTTTATTGGGTACATAGTTTAAGTTTTATAAGATGAAAAAGAAGTTCTAGGGCTGCATCACACCATTGTCAGTGTACTTGCACAACTCAACTGTACACAAAAAAAGGTAAGGTGATAAATTCTGTCATATATTTTTAGCATATTAAAAATATGTAGTAGAAATACTTTCTTTTAAAAATGATAGAAGTAGTTGTTAAAAATATTATCATTAATATTTTTCTTACTGACATTGTCACTTCCTGTTAGCTTCGTAGTTCCTAACTCATTGCCAAGATTAAGTAGAGGTGGAAAATTCTGGAAGAATGAAATTTAATAATTTTTTTAGATTAAACAAAATGAAATCACAATATTCAACCACTTTTGACCAATTAAAGAGGCAATTTCATATGATTCATCCTATAAGTTTATAAAAATACCCTAGTATAAACTAGAGGATTACTTATTATATGCTGCTTTACATATGTGGGTATATACATATATATACTTGAATGCAATACAAATTATACTTTTTTTTAGCTTATTGATTATCTCTACTTTAGAGGCCAATACTGTTTCATTTTATTTATGGTTCTCCCAATTATTAACTGGGTGGTCTTTAACCTGTCTTCAAAATGAAGAAAATAAATAGGATTGAGGTCAGGATTACATGAAATAAATTATGAAAACCACTATGTACTTCCATTCACCTGGTTAGCAATACATGAGATAGTAGGGCACAGTTAGTGGGTGTTTGAATTTGAGTTAATTTCTGTTCCCCATCTTATGCAAATTACTTCTTACTGAACCTTAGTCTTCTCATCTGAGAGGAGCTTCCTCAAAGGATTATGAAATTGAAATACTATATCATAGATAAAATGCTCTGCCCAGTTATGAGAAGGTATTATTTCTCATCAAACTTTGATATCCATGCATATACTGTTTTCACAATCCTCTGCCTCACCACCAAGTTGTTGATCTGGAGACGGGGAGAGTTTGGAAGAAGAGATTGTTCTTAAAAGTAAAAATATGCTCATCCCCATTCCTCATAATGTCCCTCCCACTTTTATTCCTTTCCCTCAACCTGTCTCCCTGACCCCAGGGTTGCCCTTAATCTTGTGTGTAGAACAGGATTCATCACACCTCCCACCATAGGTATTTTGTTATATTCTCAGATTCCAACTTGTAACCTTGGTCACATTGCCCCTCTCAAGAGTTTGGAGGACATCAGACTTTTCTAAATTCCAGTTTAGAAATGACCAGTCTAAGATGAAATGAAAGAAAGATATTCTAGGAATTTTAACATTTTAATCTATATTTAGATCTGTATTGTTATGATGTTGTACCTCTCCTTGCTTAGGAGGAGCTATCCTATATACTCAGATGATGCTCTTCTCCCTTTATTATTTCCAAATGTCTGTTTATTTATAGACTTTAGTTAAATAGATGGTAGTTTTTATGTGAGAGCTTCAGTGAAATATAAACCTGGCGACCTTCATCTTTCCCCATAAAAATGAAAAAGCCAAAAAATCTTGACCTTTTGGATTAATTATTCTGTGGATTGTTTTCAACCTCAAATATGAGTGTTCAAATTTCAATTCGCCAAAATTGTGTCTCCTTGAATAGTACCTTTGCTTGAAGCTTAGAGAGACAAATCTTTCATCGTCTCAATGAAATCTTCAATTATTCAGGTTTTGCCCTCAAATGTCTTTGCTTCACTAATGCAGAAGCATGGAACTCTTTCTTTTAAAGACTTTTTTTTAATAAAAGCCATTTTATGTTTACAACAAAATTGGGAGGGAGGTACAGAAATTTCCCATTCCCTTGAATAACCATATGTGAAGGCCCCTCCCCCCTGCCCCCCACCCACAACACATGTATAACCTCCTCATTTAGCAATATTACCCACCAGAATGGTACAATTTTTACCAAGAGCAAGCTTACACTGACACATCATAATGTATCAAATTCCATAGTTTACCTTAGGATTCACTTTTGGTGTTATACATTCTATTCTATTCTAGACAAAGGTATAATGAAATATTAATTATAATATACAGAGTATTGTCACCATACCTGAAATCTTCTGTGCTCTACACATTCACATCTCCCTACACCCAGTCCTGCCATGCCACAGCAGCCACTAATCATTTCATGTCTCCTTGGTTTTGCTTCTCTCAGAATGCCCTATAGTTGGAATCATAGAACCTTTTAACATTGACTTCTTTCATTTAGTAATATGTATTATCAGCTCTTCTCATAGCTTAATAGCTCATTTCCTTTTAGTGCTCAGTAATATTACATTGTCTGAATATACACAGTTTATTTATCTGTGCACCTACTGAAGGACATCTTGGCTTCTTTCAAGTAGTGGCAATTAAGAAGAAAGTTTCTATAAACATCCATGTATGGATGTTTGGACATCCATGTATGGATTTTTATGGACAAATGTTTTCAACTTTAGGTAAATGTTTTGAACTTTAGGTAAATTGCTGGACCAAATGTGAATACTATTACAGGAACTACCAAACTGTCTTCTAAAGGTTTCTGTACCCATCAGCAGTGTATGAGAGTTCCCGTTGCTCCACAGATTCACCAGAATATGGTGTTGTCAGTGTGCCAGATTTTGCCCATTCTTGGTTTAATTTGCATTTTTCTCATGACATATGATACAGAACATCTTTTGATATGCTTTTCCCATCTGCATACCTTTGAGGAGGTATCTTTTAAGGTCCTTGGTTTATTGTTTAGCTGGATTATTTATTTTCTTACTGAGCTTAAAAAAGAGTTCTTTATGTATTTGGATAATAGTCCCTTATCAACTATGTGTTTTGCAAATATTTTCTCCCAGTCTGAGACTTATCTTCTAATTATCTTGATATTTTCTTTCACAGAGCATAGAATTTGAATTTTAATGAAGTCCAACTTATTAATTATTTATATCATGGATTGGGCCTTTGATGTATCTAAAAAGGCATTAGCCAGTGCGTGGTTATCTAGATTTTCTCCTCTTCTAGAAATGTTACAGCTTTGTATTTTATATCTAGGTGTATGAGCCATTTTGAGTTCATTTTTGATTAGGATGTAAGGATTCATTTTTGCATGTGCATGTCTAGTTCCAGAACTATTTGCTGAAGAGACTGTCTTTGCTCCAGTGTATTGCTTTTGTTCCATTGTCAAAGATCAATGGAGTATATTTCTGGAGTCTCTGCCCTATTCTATTGATATATTTGTCTACCCTTTTGCCAATTCTCCACTGTTTTAATTACTGTAGCTTTATAATAAGTCTTGAAGTCCGATGCATCAGTCCTTCAACAGTGCTCTCTTCCATCAATACTTTGTTGGCTCTTCTGGGTCTTTAACCTCTCCATAGAAACTTTAGAATCAATTTTTCAATATCCATAAATTAACTTCCTGGGATTTTGAAAAAACTGACATCTTGACAGTTATTGAAACCTCCTATCCACAGGCTTGGAATATCTCTCTATTAGTACTCCTTTGATTTTGTTCATAAGAGTTTTCTAATTTTCCTCATATCTTGTACATATTTGCTCACTGAAAATTTTTGAGAGAAAATAAGATTTCCTTTTGCAAGTTAATTTTTTTGCACATCCCAGCCAGTTTGAGAAATGTGTGAGTTTAGAAAGGAAAATACATTGCATAGGATAGTATGAACCAGGAAAAAAGATATGTATCATTACTTATGCATTTATATTTTGCTTCACATAGGGTATAATAGCAGGGAGTTGTCTTTCATAAATATATGACTACTAGATTATACCTTTACTGTTATATGTTTATAATGTCACCATACATTGTATAAAAATGAAGAACGATGTAAAAATATATATATATAAAACTATGAACCAGAGACACTTTCTGGGGGTGGGGGTGGGAGGGGAGGGATTGGGGTCAAAATGGGGGGGTTGCAATTGTATGGGGAATATAAAAATAAAATCTATTATTTTAAAAAAAACAAATAAATAAATAACCAAAAAAAAAAAAAAGAGTCTTTGCTCCAGATACCAGCAGGTAAAACCTCCCTGTGCTAAGGAGATTGAGCAAGGAAAGAGTTTACATAAGAGATGAGGAGCTCTGTTTCCACCTATGAGCAAAGTAATTGATGAAGTATCAAATTTAGAAAAAAAATTGCAGATATAATGCAGTGTCAAGGTGAAATAATTTTGATATCAAATAGGTATGGACTTTACCCTCAGTTCTATCTACCACAAACTACCTGGTGAGTTGGGAAATTTTAAATTACTAGAATCTCAGTTTCTTCTTTATTAAAATAAGATAAGGGCTTCCCTGGTGGCGCAGCAGGTTGAGCGCAGCGCTATGAAACTGTTCACAGTCTCTGCAGCGCCAGTTTGATTTCCGGCCGAACAGGGAGATACCCACATGCCACGACAGACCTCTCCTGTCTCCCCCATTGCTCTTCTCAGCAGTGTTCCTGGTCTGTCTGTCTGTTCTGCTCTGTCTCTGGTGAATTCTCTCACCCTCCCGCGCCTCTGGCCTGTACCCCAGTTCTTGTATAAATAAATAAATCTTTTAAAAAAAGAATCTCCTTCATGAAAAGAACTTAAAAAACAAGATAATACTCTATAGAATTTCTGTGATAGGTAAAACAATATATGTAGAAGGGACCAGCATAGAGTTTATTAAGACATAGTATGTATTCAAGAAATAATTTTTTCTCTGCTCTTTCTTTGTCTACTTTAGATCTTGAGTTTTACTCTTTCATAGGAAGATACTTATGCATTGACCCACATAGGCTTGTCATGTATCCTCAAATCTGGAATCGAATATTTAAAGAGAATAACAATTCAAGGAATAGAATTGTAATGCTAAATTAGTTCAATCTGCAGAAATAAGCCTTGAACATTAAAGCCTAGAATCTTTACTTTTGTAAAATGCTTTAAATAATTTATCCATTTATTTTGCCTTCTCTGTTCTTCACTCAAATTGAAAGAGAATTAAAGGTCATATGCAGCTCATATACAGATTTCTTTATATCAAATTCTGCATTCAAGTTGACAAATTCAGCCAGGTCCTGGAGTGCTGGAATGGACTTCAGTGTGGGAGGAGGCAGCTGGAAAAAGTATGGAAGTTAAATGGAGCAGGAGTCAGCCCTTTTATCACTACATGCTGAGAAGCAGCATGTTACATTGCTGAGACTACTGGGTTTTTAGTCAGAGAAGTTATGCTCGAGCCCCTGGTTTGCTGCTTAAGAGTTTGGTGTTCCTGATTAGAAATAGCTAATCTGAGTCCCCAAAAGAAAAATCTGGCATTTCAGTAATACTAACCCAAAGTTAGTATTTTGTAAAAGTTGAATGAATAAATGTCATAGAAATTAACATCAATAAGTAGTTCTCATTTATTTGTGTTATGTCCCCTTCCTTACTTCCTTTAAGCCCACTGTCTATGTCAAACCAGACTTAGTTAAATTACCCCTACCATTTAGCCAGAAATATGTGTACTCCTGTTATGCAATGAAAGTAACTCGAGACTGAAGCATCGAAGACTGAAACATCACTTGTCATATTTAATTTTTCTTCATCATACAAACATTCCATGGATTCATATATCACTTGTCAGATAATCTTCTAGAGAAGCTTGACTATAACAGTTTGTTCTGGGGTTTGGATGATGAATGAGATGGGTTAGATCATTTAATTCACTATATGACACCCAAATGTTAAAGCTGAAGAAAAAGAATGTCTGACAAATTGTTTGTTGTCATTAAGGTTTATTTCCCATATGTCTTAGATGACTTTGCCCACCTCATTCATTGTCCAATATACAAAGCTAACTATTATAAGGAAGACAGTATTTAATGGGTGCTAGACAAATGATAGTTGAATCTGTCTGGTGCATTACCCGATAAGTGAGAGCCAAATTATAATGTCATTAGATGGGACGCCTCAAGTTATTATAAAGTTGTGTTTCTTACAGTGTCCTTCCTTTTTCCTCAGCATGGTTCTTCCTGGCATCTGTTTTCTCTCAGCAGCTGCATTGTTTTTATAATAGCTGAGATTAAGTTTTTTTTTTTTTTTTTTTTTTTTTTTAATAGCTTTTTTTTTAATTAATTAATTAGTTTGTTTGTTTATTTATTTATATAAGCACCGGGTACAGTCAGAAGCGCGCGAAGGTGAGAGAATTCACCAGAGCCAGAGCGGGTAGCAGAGCAGGCAGAAGGACCGAAGTACACTGCTGAGGGGAGCAGCGGGCGGCAGGAGAGGTCTGCGCGCCATGTGGGACCCTCCTCCAGTGGCCGGGGAGCAGCCGGGGATTGAACCGGTGCTGCAGAGGCTGCGGGCAGCTTCACAACCCAGCGCTCAACCGCTGCGCCACCGGGGAGGCCCTGAGATTAAGTTTTGAATCCTTTGTTACGCCAAGTTTTTAGATGCTCAACCAATACTCAAAATATATGTCAGGTGTGGATGTCATACAAATAGAAACTTCAAAATATCTATAGTTCTCAGGGAGGCTGAGTGTATATACCATTTAGTCCCTACTTACACTTTCTCTAAGGTCTATTTTTTCCATACATTAATTTTCTTCTTAGACTGTGCATTTGTGTCTAATACATAGCAGTTCTAAAAACAATGACACTTAAATAACTGAAGGAAGGAAGGAAGATAAGGAAGTTCAGATTCCTTGGCATTTTTATTGTAACAAGTCACTTATCCTGATTATTATTTTAAAATAACTGCATGAGTTCACTTACATTTCTCAGATTTAAGCAATACCTGCCAAACAGAGTTGGGAATTTATCTGTGTGTATGAACATCAAAAGAGAATTTCATTTGTTTTAGGTATTAAGTAAAAAACCCAGTCTACTTTATCATTCTATAATACATTCAATATTGTATTAATGATTGTTCCACTGTCTCAAATAAATCTAAGAAAAGTCTCTTACACTAAGGAACACATTTTAAGTATAACCTTTCAACTTCACTGGTGAGAAAGCTCCATAGTTAAATATATTTTATTTCAGATTCAAACCACAAGATTTCTAACTTCAACTCCATGCCTCACTTCCTTCATCTTTAAAATGGGAATAAAACTACAATCATCATAGACTTGTTACTAGAATAATTCTAAATAATTTAGAACAGTGTCTGACACTTAATGTTCAACAAATGTTAGTTATTATTGTAGAGTTGTCATTAATCTTTTTTCTGTTTCTTTCATTTTTTATTTTTATTATTTTTTTATTTTATATATTTTACATCATTTTTCATTTTTGCACAATGTATGCATTTTCATCTCGGTCATAGTCCCCATACAATTCCCACCCCCCTTGTTTTGATCCTACTCCCTCCCCCACTCCATAGTGTGTCTCTGGTTTATAGCTGCTTGTTGATTTTGATTTTTACTTTATTGTAATAGCAGGAATTTAGAAAGCCTAAATAAGGGACCAGGAAAGAACCTCATTATAATAGAGTTGTCATTAATCTTATTCTTGTTATTTTTGTAACTGATAAAGCAGAAAGGATTAAATGCCGCAGGATCCCCTTCACAATTTCACTTTTTGGTCAGCCTAGCGTCTAAACCAATGCTGTCCAAAAGAAATATAATGAAAACCACATATGTAATTAAATATTTTCCAGTAACTTCATTTAAGATGTAAAATGAAACAGGAAAAATAATGAGAAACTTTCTTTAATGATGTGCATCCAAAATATTATCATTTAAACATACAATCAGCGTTTTAAAATTTAGTGACATACATTCTTTTTTTTCTTACTAAAGCTTCAAAATCTAGTGTGTATTTTCTACTTACAGTAGGTCTCAATATGGGAGCCAATTTTTTTTTTAAGATTTACTTTATTTATGCATACAAGAGCCAGGGTATAGGCCAGAGATTCGGGGTGGTGGTGGTGTGTGAAAGGACTCACCAGAGACAGAGTGGGGAACAGAACAGGCAGATCTGCTGAAATGCACTGCTGAGGGGAACAGCGGGTGAGACAGGAGAGGTCTGCTGCACCATGTGGGTTAGCTCTCTGGCTGCGGATCACTTCATTGTGCTGAGACTCAACCCCTTGCTCCCACCAGGGAGACCCAGGAGCTAATTTTTTATTGGAAAATTGTTAGCTTTAGAATATCTAAATATATAGTCAAAATTCAAACTCGCATATCAATTTTTTCAGATATATTTAGAAGTTTTCTATTAAATTTAATCTTAAATTTCATGTCAAAACTCAGTTCCCTGTCACTAGCCATATGTCAAGTTCATAGTAGCCTCATATACTAGTACCCCCTAAAGTGGACAGCACAATTCTCAGCAGTGCCAATTGGAACATGCCCAATACCCTGCCATTCTGTTTATCATGGAGCCAAGCTGCATTACACCAGTCATTCTCATTACACCAGTCAGACTCATTAAAAGTCATATAAGAGGGCCTCCCCGGTGGCGCAGTGGTTGAGCGCTGGGTTGCGAAGCTGCCCGCAGCCTCTGCCGCGCCGGGTCGATCCCTGGCTGCTCCCCGGCCACTGGAGGAGGGTCCCACATGGTGCGCAGACCTCTCCTGCCGCCCGCTGCTCCCCTCAGCAGTGTACTTCGGTCCTTCTGCCTGCTCTGCTCCCCGCTCTGGCTCTGGTGAATTGTCTCACCCTCCCGCGCTTCTGACTGTACCCAGTGCTTGTATAAATAAATAAAAATAAATAAATAAATAAAAGTCATATAAGAGCCATTTCTGTCACATAGTCGATCCCCCTGATTGCCATTCTTGGAGAAGCAAAAATGGAGAAAATATCAATCTGATGAATGGACACATTACAAGGGTTGTAAGAAATATTGTATACTAATGACAAATATTGAAAAAAACCTTGAGGTGAACTGATCATTGGATGGATGGACAGATGGAGAGAAAGAGGAAGGAAAGGGGTGTGGGAAGTTGGGAGGGCAGCCTGCAGAAGAGGGTTATTATTGTTGACCTTGTTTTAACATTAGAGCATATGATATTTCACTCACTATTTTAATGCTGGGAAAAGCACAGGCTTTGACATAACTTTTACTTCCTGACTTGCATTATTAGGGAATTTACTTTCTTTTTCTCTCAGTCTCATTATCTCATCTGTCAAGTGGTATTATACTATACACATTCCAGGGATGTTATAAGCATGAAAAAATCTTTTATATAAGAGATCATATATGTAAATTATAATGCACTATACATATATTAGTTATTATTCTACATCTGAGTACAATTTATCTTCCTAGAGGAGGGAGGATTGCCTGGATATAACCTATTGTGAAGAAGTGTGAGAACTTTTAATACACTAATAGCCTTAGGTCTCAAATCCTAGCGAGCTTATTACTGCTCATTAATGCCCATGTAGTAAGTCCTCACTGACTCCTTTGAGCATTTTCTATGCTATAGTACTCTTTTCATACTGTTTTTGGTTATTTTCCCCATACACTTCTCTCAAAAGTGCCCACTTTTTCTCTTGCAAGCTCTTTCCCCACGCTTAGCTCTTCCATTTTCTAAAGTAAATAATCTTGCCACTCCCACCCACTGGGCATACTTTTAATGGCTGCTAATACTTGAGTGTAGTTATATGCTTGTACTTACTCTCTGGAACACTCTGACAAACCTATTCCGAGTGCTAATTAGGACCAACTTGAGCATACGTCAGCAGCCCTTTAACTGTTCTCTTTGAAACTGTTCCAGTTAGTTCTTTTAAATGAACTTCAGAAAAGAACTCAAATTAATTTGCTTCTCAATGTCCTATGGTTCAGACATTAGATTTTTTTTTTCTTATAGTGACTTCTGGTTAGCAATCAAAGAGCTGCTTTTCTGCATTGTGATTTTTAACTCAACTTCCTGGGACTAGAATGATATTTTTTTTTCAAAATTCGTAATTATTTTTTGTCTCTACATTTTTAACTTCTCCAAAATGCTTTCCCTGTTCACTGAAACTACTGCCTGTTCCATTTGGGTTATCCTTTGAGGGTAATATTTCCTACGAAGAGTCTCACCAGAAAGTCTAAGACAGGAGCACTTCTGTTGGGATGATATTGTTGAGCGCATCAACATGATTTGTGGGTTCTAGTACAAATGAAAATGCAGTTGTATTTGCTTATTTTAAAAATATTAAAAATTTCAAGTTAGCAACAGCATAACATTAAGTCAAGTATGGGGTCCTATAACTTCCCAAACCCATGAAGTCCTGTATACAAGTCTGTCTTGCTCACCTTGCATGTTAGTCATCAATTTAAAATTTCCTGTATGAGATGAAGCTCTTAATCTATTTGGCAACTTTCAGTAACTCAGTTATTTTACTTTTATGTGAATTTTCTGATATCTTTTATTTTAGTCAATGTCTACCTCAGCTTTGGCTTGTAAGAGTAATTGGAACATTTCAGGAAAGCCAAATTCTCAGTCATACTTTAATGATGGCATTAAACCAAAAATTGCATTTTTTGCAGTTTCATTTGTTAACACATGGATATTTATAGTGTTGAGAGCTTTTAAAGTCCAAAAAACACTAGAAAGGCATAAATATAAAAAGAGTATACAGTGTGGTAAAACCTTGGAAGTATTTCATGCATGTTTGGGGACAACCTACAGTATCTCAATTGACTGTAAAATATATTTAATGCTAAATTTGATGGCATCATTACAGTGCCTTGTGTTCTTACATGCATATTTTCAGACCTTCTCCTCCTCCACCTGAGCTAGCCACCACTTAGCCCTGCAGGAACCTGAGTTTCTACGCTTATCTGCTAGGCTAGGGAAGAGTGAGTGGTGTTGATTTTGCTGTATGTGGCCAATTATCTTGACCTTTATGATAGATCAAGCCGAGGCGGGACCAGGAAGCCGAGTCTCCCTCCCATTTACATCTCCTTCGAGGGAGCTCAGCGCATTGCAGTCCTGTCAGTTTGTGGTCTTATATTTCACTCCCCAGCAAGGCACATCTTGAGACACTGTGATTAGCATCCTTAATTCCTAAAAATTGACTTGCCTTGTTATAACTAGAGAGCTGTCGCCTAAAATACTTCACCTACTGTTAGAAAGGGTATTATTTTAGTGCCCTGGGGATAAGGGAAGTTTTCAACCCACCAGTGCAGGGATTAGTTTTATTTTAAAGTATTTGAAGTGTTTTAGATAACTTAGCTAAGAATCATCCAAGTTCAGTGGCCTCCCAAGTGTTTTTAAAAATGTGCTCTAAGTCATTACCTGAGAACAATGTGTAAAAATGGTAACATTCTATATATTTAGACATTAAGATATCCCTCCTTTATATGTAAGAGAAATTAAAGCATCTTCTGCATCAACCAAACACAGAGGGTGATTTCATTTAGAGAAATAACTTTCTCTCTGAATAAGATTTATCACTGAATTATCTAGATTTAATCATGTATCTATTGAATAACATGTACTTTTCCTTGATTTTCTTATCTCTGTCCACTAAGCAAATAAAGGCATTTCTCTTTTTATTAATTGAGGTATTCATAATTTGCCTGTATAATTTTAGAGAGATCATAATTTTGTGATTCACTTAGAGTCAAGTTAAGGTTGTTATATCTCCAAAAGATTAAAAGAGCATCATCTTTTCAAATGATCTCTATTCACCAGCTTCTTGAACTGTTGACTGACTTAACCAATTAGATCAGTTTATATATTTAGACACAGTCTGAGTCAAACCAGTCAGAGTGAATAGGGTTTTTTTTTAACCATTGAATTAACTGTTCCATTCTTTTAATGGGATTGATGAAACTAACTGGACTTTTCAGTTGTCATTCAGAGATGGCGCACTTTATGTTTCTTTATGAATATGTATAGTAAAGTTGAATATCCAAGACATATGAAGAAAACAGGCATTTTCATTTTTCCCTTCCTGGTTCTTGACCTGGATAGAAAATAGTGAATTGCTATCCTCAACAGCAGTAGTATTGAGAGAGCTGGCATCAGGAGCTTCCGTACTGAGTCATGATTGTGACTTCCCTTCCGATATCTCATTTTTTCAGAGAGTGAACCTGAGACATATGAAAAAAAAAAATATTAACCAGTCAAATAGCTTTACAAAAAACACAAAAGTAGTCAAATACTCTGGAGGCTCACTGAATAAAGTATGTTATAATTACAAAAATGTGAAGAGTAGGGTTTCTCAGCCTCAAGATGATTGACATTTTAGGCTGGAGAATTTTTTGTTGTTAGGAATTGGTATGTGCATTATGGGATGTTTGGCAATATTCTCAGCCACTACCACAGTATGCCAGTATATCCCTCAACTGTGACAATTTCCTGACATTGCCATATATGCCTTCTGGGTAGAAACATGACCACTTGAGAACCACTAATACGGAGTTTTTTAGTATCCAAAACACTTTCATCTCCTTAACAACCCTGTTAGGGATTTTTTTCAAACCCTGTTTTGCAAAAGAGGAAGCTGAGATTCAAAAAAAAGAAAAATTGACTCACCTAAGATATCACAGTAGTATATAATAGAGTGGAATTCAGATTAACACAGGTCTCCTGGGATCGTATCGGGTATTGTTTTCACTATAGAAAGATATTCTATCAGTCTGAATTGAACTACTTCTACTTCCTTCCGCTGCTTCCTCTCATTTGCGTTTCCCAGACTTCACATTGATAGACTATAACCAAATAATTCTTAGTATGCCTTGCGGCACTTAATGCTTAGTCCTTTAGTAAGATACCAATTTCTTATTTGGTCTTTAATCCCAATAGCCCAACATTCAATATGTAGGTAGAGTAAATCATATTAATTTTGAGAGTTGTAAAATTTTTCTAAGAAATTATCTTAGATTGTTCAGTATGTCAGTAAGATGAAGGAATTCACTCACCAGTGAATTTGTAGCTTTAAATTTCACTTAAAATTCCTTAATACTTCAAATCCATATTAACTAGTCACACTCAAAGGTTGGTTGTTTTAAAATTTATTTACTTTTTGATATCATAATTTCTGGGCAGTCAAGAGAAACTTTCAAAATGCATCTTCAAATACAAGAACACTAATTTAGAGGGATATATGTACTCCTATGTTCATTGCAGCCCTATTTACAATAGCTAAGTTGTGGAAACAACCTAAATGAATGAAATCAGAAAAAAATGCGTTATATACACACAAATAAAACACACATGCACACAATGGAACACTATTCAAATATAAAAATGGATGAACCCCTACTGTTTGTGACAACATTGATGGGGCTGGAAATGATAAAGTTATGTAAAATAAGTCTGGTGAAAGACAAATATTGAATGATCTCATATGTGGAATATAGAGAAACATAACAAAAGGTCAGTCAAGACCAAATCAATAATAAACTTTTTACAGTTAACCGCAAAACTGAGGCAACCAGAGGGGGAGGCTGGTTCAGTGAGAGTGGTGGTGAGAAGAGACTGCATGGAATAGGACAGGATGGAGGATTATTGGGGCACTGGTGATGGGTAGGATATAAAAGTATACATTTGTAGGGGTTTGAGTATGTAACTTCCAGAACAGATCAAAGATATAAACCTACTTTACCTCAATAAGCATAATTTGAGAAAAAGAATGAAAATTTGAGCTAAAACTAAAAAAAAAAAAGTATTTTCAGATGCAAATAAAAAAATTAATAAAAATACCTCTAAGCATTAACTTCAAATATGGGTGGCACATTAAGATATAATTCATGAAAAAAAAAAGATATACTTCATGATCACAAAGCAACAAGACTAGTATTTACATGCTGATGCTTAACCAAGTCAAACCCTTGTTACAGTACCAGAAATAAAATACAACATCTCTTTGTCATGAGATAAAATTACTTGGTCAAAATATAAATAATGGGCAATAACTTCTAAGGTTCATTTAAGTTCCAAGGATAATACAATATAGAACCTATATTTAGTCCTATAGTAGCAGGAAATCAAATCTTAAGACAGAATTGTGACAGGAAATATTTCAATAGAGAAAATGTAGACTCTTGAATTTCCATTTAAGATGTTTCTGTTTTGGGCCTCCCTGGTGGCGCAGCGGTTGAGTGCTGGGTTGCGAAGCTGCCCTCAGCCTCTGCAGCGCCGGTTCAATCCCTGGCCGCTTGGCAAGGGTCCCACATGGCGGGCAGACCTCTCCTGCCACCCTTTGCTCCCCTCAGCAGTGTACTTCATGGCGGGCAGACCTCTCCTGCCACCCTTTGCTCCCCTCAGCAGTGTACTTCATCAGTCTACCTGTTCTACTCTCCACTCTGGCTCTGGTGAATTCTCTCACCCTCCCGTGCCTCTCTCTATACCCAGTGCTTATGTAAATAAATAAATAAATCTTTTTTTTTTTTTTAAAAAGTTGTTTCTGTTTTATTTATTTTAAAGATTTATTTATTTATGTATACAAGAGCTGGAGTACAGGCCAGAGATGCGGGGGGTGAGAGGATTCACCAGATACAGAGGGGGGAACAGAATAGGCAGACCGACTGAAATACACTGCTGAGGGGAGCAGCAGGCGAGACAGGAGAGGTCTGCCGCCTGGGTTTCTCTCTGGCCGGCTGGGGATCGAACTCGTGCCGCAGAGGCTGTGGATTGCCCCACAGCGTGGTGCTCAACCCCCTGAGCCACCAGGGAGGCCCAGACGTTTCTGTTTTAAAAAGGAAAATGGACAGCATTAACCGTACAGTCATGCTAAGGTGGTGTACAGCATCTGCTCTTAGAGGTTAGTGGCGTTTATATGATTAACAGCAATTTTATGGCTCCTCAGAAAGTTAAACATAGAATTTCTACATGATATCAAAAATTCCGCTGCTAGATTTAGACCTAAAATTGTAAACTGGGAATTAAATACTTTTGTGTGAAAGTTCCTATCTCATTTTTCATAATAGATAAGAGGTGGGCGCAACCAAGGAATCCATCAAAAGATGAATACATTAACAAAACATGGCATGCACAAACACTGGAATATTATTTAGTCATAAAAAGAAGTTACATTCTGATATATGCTACAACATAGATAAATCTTGGAAATATGCAAAATGAAAAAAATACAGACCAAAAAATACAAATATTTATGATTACACATATATAAAGTATCTAGGGTAGGCAAATTCAGAAAGGCAGAGTAGATTTGAAGTACTGAGGAAGGGAAGATTGTGCCTTACTTCTCAATGGGCACAGAATTTCTGATTGGAATCATGAAAAAGTTTTCAAAATAGATAGTGATGATGCTTGTATAACATTGTGAATGTAATTAGTGCCATTGAATTGTACATTTAAAATGGTGAATATGGCAAATTTTATGTTGGTTTACCATAAAAAAGCTAGGGGAACTATTATAATTTATGAAATGGAAAAAAAGGCTAAAATCCCCAATGCAGAACAAAAGTTGCCATCTTTTTAAAATATCATACAGATACTGATATTCATTAAAATTTTTATTTATAGTCATGATTTTTTTTTTAAGATTTATTCATCCATTCATACAAGAGCTGGGTTGCAGGCCAGAGGTGTGGGGGGGGGTGAGAGGATTCACCAGAGACAGAGTGGAGAACAGAACAGGCAGGCTGACTGAAGTACACTGCTGAGGGGAACAGCGGGCGAGCCAAGAGAGGTTTGCTGTGCCATGTGGATTGCTCCCAAGCTGGCCGGGAATTGAACTCGTGCTGCAGTGGCTGCGGATAGCTTCATAGGTTGCATCTTAACCCTTGCGCCACCAGGGAGGCCCCAATATTCATACTTGTTAATCCAGCAATCCAATTTCTAGGGTTTAACCTTAGAGTCATCAAGCACATGTAGAAAAAAACACATGCCACATGTTCCTCACACAACCAACAAGAGAAAAGATGTTATGTCAACTGTGGGATATCTGCAAGATAGAGTAAGTCCTGTGCCATCATTGAAAATTAAGCCGGTTCCATCTCCGACTGCTCCCCGGTCACTGGAGGAGGGTCCCACATGGCGCGCAGACCTCTCCTGCCGCTGCTCCCCTCAGCAGTGTACTTCGGTCCTTCTGCCTGCTCTGCTCCCTGCTCTGGCTCCGGTGAATTCTCTCACCCTCCCGCGCTTCTGACTGTACCCAGTGCATGTATAAACAAACAAACAAACAAACAAACAGTGGTCGAGACAGGAGAGATCTGCTGTGCCATATGGGTTTCTCCCTGGCTGGCTGGGAATCACTAAAATTGACTTTTTCCATTTTTATGTTGAACTCATTTGGAGCTTAGTTCCAGATTATTAGTATTTTTAAAAATTTACATCACTATAATTATTGATAGTTAATGATATATTTTACTGATCTTTTTTCTTCTTTTATTTTGGGTAATTAATATCTTTCTTTCTACTGATTTTATTGTTACCTCTGTGTACTCAAATATTTCTACCTGAATGGATTTTTTAAATGCCTACATTTTATCCTCACATTTAAAGATCATTTGGTTGGACTTAGAATTCTACATTTTTCTACTGAGAGGGTGACATTTGAGTAAAGTCTTAAAATAGTGGGGAGGGAGGTGTAAGTATCCCCAATATCAGATTGCAGCCCCCAGTCATCTTTCCCCCCACCTCTACCTCAATGAAGTGTGATTCTCATTGGGGTCCCCAGTGTGCAGTCTGTATGTATCTTTGTTACCCAAGGAGTGTCCCAGTTTAACCTGAAGCCACAGTACTCTCTTAGTGAGAGTCTCCTGGTTAACTGTTAGATGTTCCTCTAGGGAGCAAAGCAAGGAACCTCTTCTGTCATTATCTTGGTGACATCTCTCCATCTAGACTCAGATTTAAAGAAAAGTGCACTGATGATTCTGTTGGTTCACATCATTAAGACTCCTGTACCTAATAATGTCCATTAGCCAGATTAGCCAGAGTGCTTATCCTTATCTTTTAGAAATGTATATAGCATTCTAAACTATGTTTAGAGTGTTTCCTGGATCCTGTATAGACATAATAATTTACATTTTGAATAAAAACTAATGACAATGGATTTTTCTTTAAAAAACTATTAATTTATCAGTGGAAAGCCTTGTAAACATGCAAAAGTTAAACTATGTTTAGATCTACATTTAATGAATACCTTTAATTTAAATCCTGTGGCTTTCACATGCACACACACACACACACAAACCCATTAGATCATTAGAAAAATAGTTTGGATACATTTATTTGATTTTTAAATTTATTTTTTTAATTACTGAAAATAATAACTGCTCATATGGTAACTTAAAAAATAACAAGTTAAAAAATAAAAATTATTGGAATTCTCTCCACCTAGACATAGTACTGTAGATATTCAAGATTATGACCTTTCAAACTATTCTACATGTTTATTCTATACTTTAAAAAATAGCACCATGTTGCAGCTAATGGTTTATAACCTGTATTTTTAATCTAATACATTTAGAAAATATTTCTATGTCATTAAATATTCTTTAAAATAATCATTTTTTATGGAACATGATTTCTTTTGGTTTTTGGGCATATTTAAGTATAACCTGCCACTCTCCTAATTTTTAGCCATTGAGGATGTTTACAATTCTTATCATTATCAACAAGGTTTTATAAATGTCCAAGTATTTATGCACATTTATGATGGTTTCTTTGGGATAAATTCCTATAAGTGGAATTAATATCCTAAAAGAATGAAATGTTAAGGCTTTTAATCATATTGTAAAAATACTCTCAAGAAAGATACCATCTATTTATACTCTCACCAGAAGTACAGAGGTAAACTAATTTCCAGCATCTTCCCCATCACTACTATCATTAAAAATAAAACAGATTGATAGATTAAAAAACAGTATCTCATTATTTGAGTATTCATTGTGTTGACTGCTACTGAAGATGAAATTTTTTTAACCTTGTATTTATTATTTATTTGTTTGTTTACAATACTGTATATGATTCAGACATATAGAAACATCCCTTCCAGAGTATGTTACCACAACATACCCATCATCAAGTCTCAATTCTACAGTCATACTTCTAGGTTTTGTTATTGGTTTTGTTTTGTCTGACTCTTTGTTTTGTTTCTGTATATTCCCCACTAAGTGAAACCATCCAGTATTTGTCCTTTTCCTTCTGACCTATTTTGCCTGCCATTATCCCTTCCATTGCCATCTATGTTGTCTCAAATGACAAGAGTTCACTTTTTATATTTATAGCTGAGTAGTATTCTATTGTGTATATATCCCTCACCTTCTTAATTCACTCATCTTGTCCTTGGGCTCTTAGGTGGACATGTGTACTTTTATGATTAGTGAGTACTTATAATTATCCTCTTAGAAATGTTTTTTCCCATGTTAGTATGTTTCTCACTGATCAGTAAGAGCTCTTTTTATACTAAGAAGGTCCATTTATTATACTTTGTATTTTCTATAATGTCTGCTAAAGAGTTAGGCAAATAGTGATATTTCTTCACAGGAGAACTTCATACTCTGCCTGTGATTAAATCTATCCCATGCACTTCTTCAATTAAAGTAACTTGCAGATCACATTTTTTTTTTTTTTACTATCTTTAACTTAAAGCACTGAATGTGATAATTTTGGTGTTTCAGAGCATGAAAATTGCCCAAAATCCAGGGAAGAAATTTAAAAGAATTAACCAAAAAAAAAAAAAAAAAAAGAAAGAAAGAAAAGAAAAGAAAACAATGTAGAGTTGGGGGAGGTGAAAAATATACTTTCAAAATTCTATAAGGTAGATCACTAATCTTTGATGAGGTCAGTTTGAGGAGAAAATAATTTAAATATAACAGAAAAATACAGTTTAGAAAAGGATACTTTTGAAGAGGATGAATGATTCAAGCAATGTGTTGGGGTTTTTTAGTCAATAGTAATATGTCCTTTGTTGGAATTTTTTAACAAGAGCAACTATAGCAGAGCAGAGACAGGGTTTGTTATTTTTGTGCCATCAGTGGCTGGATGCACCGAGCTCAGTGGGGATGAGGAAGGACTGTGGGGCCCACCGTAGGCCTTGTGCTTACTGAAAGCCTTCAGGGGGTTAACACATTTAGTCAGAGAGATACCCTGGCAGGTCAGAGAGAAGGGAAGCATAGTGCCCCAGTACCGGGCCATGCTACCTGGAGTGTACTGATAATTGTCAAATTTCATAAATATTATTTTTATATAGACAATTATATATAACATTTCATTGTGTATGTGTTATTTTTATAGCACTAGTGTATTAAGCATTGTTACTCCAAATATAGCATTTTAAATGCTTTTTGATATATAAAATAATTTTTGGTAACTCTGCTTTGAAGCATTTTTAACAAACCAAGAGCCTCAAAATATGGGAGGGACTGAGCTTTCTGAACTCTGACAGGCATTTATCATGGATTAACAAATTGGAATTGCTGAAAATCCCCTTATAGGTTTGTCAATTTACAGATTATTTACCTGGATAAGTAATTGAGCAATACTGTGACTGGCCATGATTATGGTGTCCTCCCAGGGGTTCATATTAATACCAAAATTACTTAGCTCTTTATTAATCAATTATGGGCTGTTTTACTGAGGGAATGCAAGGAATTTGCAGCACTGGAAAATCAATGAGGGTTTTAAAATTTCTTATTAAACCTTCTGAGATTTTTCTCAAAATGTGATTAATTGCAGAGTTCTATGATGATAAGAAAGCAATGTATAAGAGTTGTAATTCTAAAAGAAAATTACAGTTAACTTAACTCCAAAAGCATTAATAATTAGAATAGCAAGAGGTGCCAAGATAGAGCATATTAAATCCTTTGCGCATCTTGTGGTTATCTTGGAAAAATCATTACCTGTTTTAATCATGTGGATTATATGTGCTGGGAATGCACTGGTGATTAGGGTTTGATAGATGTATAATTTGACTTTGGATGTCAACAGGATCACAACTCTGGGTAGTAAATATTTCTAGCTACTGATGATGACTGCATAACTAACAAAGTGGAAAAATCTTATGAGTGTGACTTGGATCTTACCAATATATTTATGCATATTAAACTCCTTTGTGGGAGTGATGTTACTAATTTCTCTTTGGGAGTTTATTTAATTTTCTTTGATTTTTTTCCAATTCTTTAATTCTTTCTAGTCCAAATGGACTGAGATATAGAACATTCAAACTGGTATTTTTGTTTGTCTGTTTGCTTTAAAACAGTTGGTGTGTTCTATTGGTTAATTCAGTGTAACAGGAAAGTAGGCATTTGTCCAATGATTAATCCAACTTTATTGACAGCACATTGATTAGACCATCCAGACATAGAAGCTAGAACATGGTACTGGAAAGAAAGGCAGAGGGACTCACTTATAAATACGCTTTGACCTTAATATGTGCGAGACATGGCAGCAGATGTCTGGCTCTGTCTCCTTACCAGTAATGTGGTCAATACCAAAAGTTGTTAAACTCCGCTCTCAGTCTTCACTGGGCAGCCACAAGCTCAGGAATATCTTTATTAGGTTTGAAGTTAATTATGATTTCATGGGTGACCAAAATAGTTTTTCTCACACAAATTTCCCAAATCTTCAACCCTGTCAAAACACAATGCTAAACTTTGTGTTGGAGATGAAACCACCTTAAAAATACAAATCAATATTTTGAAAACTATTTGTTATTCATAGTGCAGATATTATAGTTTTTCATTGGAAAAGTGACTTGCTCTTTACCTCTTAGAAAAATGTACAAAGAGGAAAGATGAGATGATACATCTAATGAGGAAAAATTAAACTTTGGATTTACCAGAAGTTTAAGGAAATGAAGAAGAGGAATGGAGCAACTATATTCAGTCTTCTAGTGGTCAGACAACAACATAAAATATGTTTGACAATCCTCTGACAAATGAAATTTGAGTTGGGTAGGGTCTCAGGAGCCTGAACTGTCTAGGCCCTTCTTGCCTACAGAGGCAGTGTATTGCCTACCCAGAAGAATATGATAGGCAAGAACCTGAGAGTAGTAAATCAGAATCACAGTAAATAACCGGTACCTATTTATTCATTTTTCCAAATGAAACTAAGGAAAGGCAATTAAAGACAAAGGTTGCTGCTGAATGAAGGTGTGGGGAGATGTGTCTGCAATAATTTGAGTCTTCTGGGGAGATCTTCATAGCCTTTCCTTATCCAGTTTCCACAGCTGCTATGAGTCCGTAAGGGTCAAGAATGGTAAGAAGCAAACCACTTAAGTGTTTTGGCATTCAAATCAACTGACAATATACTCTGGAAAGACTGTGTATGTTCCCCATTATCACCAACCTTACATATCTTTAATTCAGTATTGAGGAAAGTAAACTCAAAATGTGCTCTTCCTGCTGAATGACCCATAGCATCAGATACGCAGCATGGAGGACACTCACAATTGGGTGGAGAGTGGTTTCTTAGTAGTTTTCTTCACCAGACCAGCCAGTTCAATAGCTGAGACTCCAAAATACTGATTAAGTTACCAAATACTAAAACTAAAACTAAAACAGTAGAACTGTCAGCAAGTCTAACCAAGGAAGGTTAAGTGACAGTTTGAAAACTTGAAGAGTCAACAAGGTTAACAACCTCTCAAACAACCAAAAACTGTTTCTCCTATGCATTTCCAAAACCCACCTGACTCCAACATCGGGGCTTTTCTATTGAGCAACGAACTCTCAGATGAAAAGACAATCAAGGCAATTTCATCTGGAAGAATCTCTACATATTGTTACCTTCACCATCACCATCACTACGAAATTCTTAGGGGCAGGTTTCTCAAGGATAGGTTATCTATTCAGCTAATCAACTTGAAAAACAAAAGCCCCCTTCTGGAAGTTCCTTTTGCTAGTGAGTTTTCTATTCTTTGTGATGAAAATCAAGAAAGTTGATGATGTAGAATCCAAGTCAGCCTTGTTCAATTTCTATGTAAGAGGCTGAGTAAAGTTACAAATGAAAGAAGAGAAAAAAAGTTATTTTTTTATTGCATTTAATTTCTCAGGAGACTAGTATTAATAGACTATAGGAGAAGTAAATTAACTTTATATAATGTTTAAGGAATATTGTATATGCAAGATCAAATGAGGGGAAAGGATAGTTTTGCCAAAGGCAACTGTTATCAAGGTTCTGAAATTAATTGGATGCTTTAATTGAGGTAGATTACTAGCTAATGCTTGCTTGAATACAGTAATTCTCCTATTAAATTATCTTTGAATAATTACCTGAAATTTCTCAGCTGCAGGGACTGATGGCTATTTAATTGCACAGTGATGTTGCTATATAATTACTTAACAAGGTGTCCTGTAATAGTTTAATTCCCTTTTTACTGAAAAAAAAGTGGATGATAAAGTAACTACAAATACCTCTTTCATAAAAAATAAATTGCTGTAGTTTTTTTCCTTCAGGTGATTTGATATTTGAAATTAAATAAGATTATTTCTAATTTTTTTATTTTTAATTCAAATATTGATTTTTTTAAAAAATAGAATAGAACCTCTCTAACACTAATGGATAACCTTTCAAGGAGATAGAATTGTTATTTTTAATTTTTGTTTATCAAGCATTTTATCTATCTTTATTAAATACCAAAAACACTCCTTTCTCTTCATTTTTATTACATATTTTTCTGTTCAAATTAGTTATGTAGGCATTAAATGAATAATAATGATTAAATATGTGATATAACCATGATATGACAGTAAATTAAATGAATTGCCTAAAATTATTTGACAAACAACCTGCAAAGTATAGGTAGTTTCCACCAAGACATCAATTTATTACTATTTAGACCATTATTACAAATGTTATTGGGATATCTACCATAAACATCATCTGACTCCTGTCAGGTTAATTAGCCTCTCTAGTAATCTTAATACAATACTAAAGTCAAAAGCAAAGGACACAATATATTTGACAATCTTTCTCTCTTTTGTAACTTGATATAAAATTAGTAAAAGAATTAGGAAGGCACAATTGATTGTGATGTTGACTAAAAAGCAAATTAAGATCAGTACATTGCTAGTGCTAGCACATTAAATATGCTTTCAGGATTTGTCCTAATGATTTAACAGTTTATTTATGACCTTAATGCCAGATTAACATGCTTGTTAGGCTTGACAATACCAACAATTTGTTGACCAAATCTAGAATAAAGATTGTTTTGATAAATTAAGAGAATGAGTCATTTTACCAAAATGAGATTTGACAAATTCAAGGCAATTTCTTTTACGTATAGAAGATAGAATGGTTTACTTCCATTATGACATTATGGCATAAACAGTACTGAGTCATTGTCGAAAACTAGCTAAACATGAGACTTCATATATTAGAATGTTTTTTCTAAGACAACCTAAAACTGAAATGCATGGATGAGAAAGAGAAGTTTCACCATCCTAAACACTGGCAGAAATGAACTGGTGATCCTGAAATCTGTTTCCAATATTATTTTTAAATCACAGTTCATGGTTATAATATATATACTACATGGGTGAAAAAACCAACAAATCCTTCAATATCTGCAAGCTCTCCTTTTATCCTGACTCGAATATGAACAGTTTCATTCTACTTATGATAAAGTGAACATGACACAGAATACCCCTTTAGTGATAACTGTGGAAGAAAAATGAGAAATACAGATGAGACATGCTTTGGTGAAATTATTCTCACATGTTAGAGCTATAGACAGATACATTGCCTGAGAAGAACAACACATGGGAAAATGTGCACTTTGATTTGTGTAAGGAATACATAATCTAACAACCTAGCCTCCATGGAAGTAGGTGTAAGGAATGCTGCAGCTAGTGAAAACTGCAATAGTCACATCTTTGAGATCAGTTAAAATGGAGTTTTGAAATTCTGTTGAATGAGGAAATAGAGCCAAGATGTTCAGTCATGTCAATCTTTTGACTCCTTAATAACATTTTAAAATCAAACAGAAAACCAGTTGGTACAGAGACTGTCAGGAAGAAGAAAGGGAACAGGCCTAAAGAGGGATTGTTGGCAGTCGGCGTGACGGAGATACAGAATGTGGAGGGATAGGTCTATAACAGAAAGTTATGTCCCCCAAGATGTAGTCCTTTGGTTACATGTGAATATTGCAATTATGGACACTCTTGTGAGCCGCACCATTGAACTCACTTCTGATATTGAGGAGAGGATGCCAAAAGGCAGCATGATTCTGATTACCATGTGTGAGTATGAGACACCTGGCCACACCTGAGATGGGCAAATACTCTGGCCGATCCTCCCAGGACACTGTTCCACTGGTACGAAGGACGATTCAGTCATGCCACTAGATAATGCTCCTGACATGGTGGGCCTATTTGCACTGAGCACTACACTCTAGGAATTAAATTTTCTCTTAAATATTAGCACTATGACGACAGTAACAAATAGTCACCATCAGAGTTTTCTTGTAGACACAATAATTTCTTATTTCTCTGAGTAGCAATTGTGGGTAAATCTTTTTTTCATTTAGGAAATACATCTTGGTTCTCACTAGGAAATACAGTACCATTATCATTTTTTTTTTAAGTCTTAACTTTGTTTATTTAAAATTGGAGCTCTGTTCCAATCACGTGATTAATCAGTGGGTGTGGTAGTCTAATGCCACTGTTGTGTTTGACTTCAGACTCAACCATGTTCAGTTTTAAAAATAGAAATAGTCCTTGAATAAAATGAATAGTCTGATTTATTAAGAATGGACTTCAGTTTCTTGTATGGCTTTTCCTCAAATGGAAATATGTATCTCAGAAATAATTATACAGGAAATCTTCCTTCAACTCACATATCCGCTCACCCCTAAAATAAAATGAAATGAAATTTCTTCATGTGATTCCAAAAGGAAGGAGACAACATCTCTGTTCCTTTTCTCAATCATGCATCTTCTGCCAAAAGACAAATGTCAAATTAAATAGACAAGACAAAATAGAAATGCCTTTATTTAGAGCAAGCTGCTTTGTCCAGTAGGGCGTGGGTGTGTGCTTACTGTAGTGTCCCTTGCTGTTCAGTGGCAGATCGATTCTTCATTCAGATTCATGTTTTCACCTTAAATGAGAGACCACAATTATGTCAAAGTTTGATCAATCTTTCTGCCAACAGATCTGGAATCAAATTTTAAGCCTGATCTGAGCTCACATTCTTCTTTTATTCCAGTACAAAAGCTTGGAACCATAGCATCATTGAAGCATCCTTGAAATCACTTGTGTTTTACTGGTGATGTGAGATATGGCAATTCTTTCATTCCACAAACTCGATGGGCTTTTTTCCACTTTCATCTAAGAAGAATTACTTAACCTTTTATGGCCTTGTTCTCTCGTTGGCAGACCCATGGCTTCAGACTACAATGAGTAGTTTTCAAACTTATTCTGCTTAATATTCATCTGGGAACTTGGGGAAAGTACACTTTCCTAGGTTCTCCCAGCAGAGATTCTCATTCAGTAGGACCTGGTGGGGCTCAGGAATCTGCATTTTTAAGAGGCTCTCCAGGTGAGTCATCATATTGATGAACAAGGTATGAGAATGATCTCTGAGTTCTCTTCCAGATTCTAACCTCTGCAATCAGTTTGTGAAAGTCTAGAGCTGGAGGGTCTCCCAAAGATAAAATGGAACTATATATAAACTGATTGTACAATACAGGTGAGATAGCATGTCAGCTAATGAGAATATTAAACAGCTTAATTTAAGGCTCAAACCTTATTTCAAGGTCTTTACTAAGTATTTATTCATTGATTCTCAAACAATATTAGGAAGAAAGTAACATTATTAAGTCCATTTCATCAATGAGCTAAGTGAGGCCCAGAGAAGTTAAGGCAATTGCTCCAGATTAGACAAGTCTTGGGAGTAGACAGGCACTCTGCTAGGTTGAAAAGATCTAGGTAGTGAGCAGAAAGAGAAAAAGCCCACATCTATAAAAGCTCATGAATTATTCAGTAATAGAAAGTGCTCCTGTGCCCAGGACACAAGTTACTTTGGGGAGTGTCTGAGAAGGGAAGAAGACAGGGAAGAGAGAGGGATAGAATTATATACAAGGTTATGCATCACAGTTATTTATAATAGTAAAATTTGGCTAACAAAAATGTGCAGAACTGGAAGATTCTTGCAATAACTTTTGGTACATACATATACTGTAATATCACTTTGGATGATTTAATGATAGAGAAATCCATGTGGGTGGGTGTGGGGGAGAATTTATGAAAAGTATATAAAGGTATATGGTTGCACGTGTATATTATAAGAAAAAGATCAAAACGTTGACAGAGTTCTTACAGTAAACTGGGAATATATGTGATTTCTTAATACTTGTCCATATGTTACAAATTTTTTGTTAGGAAGCAGTACTACATTTTATTTTGTAAAGCAATTGTGACAACATATGTTGTTTAGAAAGATTTTCAGTGTGAATTGAAATAAAAAGAAATATTTTCTATTAACTAAAGTGGTTAATCAGGGAATCCCATTCCTGTGCGTTCCAGTTAAGTGTAAGTTTCCAGTTTCCAAGTGCAAATGCTCCAACGTCATCCAAAAGTGTCTGTTTGTCTTTCCTGTTTGTCATCTCCTTGGAAATTTGGGATGTGTTATGCAACTTCCTTGTGCTTCCTTACTACTATGCACCATAAAGTAACAGTGTGTGTACCAAGGATTTAGGAATGGTCTGTGCGGGGGCGTAGAGATGGTGGAAGAATTAGTTTTTTCTCTTTAGGCAAAGCAATGTAGAAAGTAACTGTGGCAGTGGTAGTATGCCACTGACATCATTTTACAGGCCACCAATTATCAGGAGGAAATAACACTCAAATGAGATTGAAATCTCTTCCCTTAAGGTGTAAGGAATTTTGCTCAAGAATGGCTGACACCTGAAGTCTAGCTAAGCTTTTGGATCATATGACAGTTGATTGGATGAAGAAGTAGTGGTCTACTTGTAGACAATGGAATCTTCAGAGTTGGAGAGGCTGATGCTTCTCATTCTATTAATAGTGTTGTGTGTGCACTCTGGATTGCTTCATGATTTCAGCTACAAGGAGGGAAAGAATAAAAATGGCAAACATACATAGTGCTTCCTGTGTGCTCTACAGGTATAGTTATCATAGAATATTCAATCATCCCTAAACTTACAGAACATTATTATATCCATTTTACATGTGAAAAAAGAGAAAAGAGGTTTAGAAACTTACCCAAGGTCAAGTGTCAGATGGTGTAATTTCTCCAGGTCTTATATGTGCCAGGCATTTATGATTCTGGATCACCATGCTAAATTACTTTATAGATTTTAATAGCATTTTATTTATTTATTTATTTATTTATTTATCTATCTATCTATCTATCTATCTATTTATTTATTTATTTATTTATACGAGCACTGGGTACAGTCAGAAGCGCGGGAGGGTGAGAGAATTCACCAGAGCCAGAGCGGGGAGCAGAGCAGGCAGAAGGACCGAAGTACACTGCTGAAGGGAGCAGCGGGCGGCAGGAGAGGTCTGCGCGCCATGCGGGACCCTCCTCCGGTGGCTGGGGATCGAACCGGCGCTGCAGAGGCTGCAGGCAGCTTCGCAACCCAGCGTTCAACTGCTGCGCCACCAGGGAGGCCCTTTAATAGCATTTTATGGATTTTAATTTCTGTATCTACATCCACACTAGAAGTATCAGCATGTCCATTTTCAGATGAGGAAACTGAGACTCATTTTTAAGAGCACATAAAATACCTAAAGGGAGATTGTCAGGTGGGAAGGAAAAGTCATGCAAATTCCCTTATTTTTCCTGCCCTGAGCTTTCCTTTCCTTCTCCTTCTTCTACCTGACAGGCCACCAACATATTATTGTTCCACCTTTTAAAAGTTGTTCTAAATACACGTTCAAACTCTGTCAAGGAAGAGAAGAATACAGATCTCCATGGTCATAGACATTTGAATGCCAACTCTGCCGCATAATGATGGTTTGACTTTGAAGAAGTTTCTCAAGTTCTTAAAACCTTGCTTTCCTCATCCTTCAAATGATAGAAGATTGTAACAGTACTTAAATCACAGAACTTGGTGAGGAATAAATGAAGTAGTTCTTACAAATTACTTAACACATTGTACTCAGTAAATAGCGACGTCAACAATAATAGCAGCAGGAAGAATGTTGGTATTTAAGATGATTTCTCACTAGACCAGTATGAAACTATGCTCCATGAATCATTAGCTTCTTGAAACTTACTCATACTTGTTAAAAAGTAAAAAGAAGGTAATCAAGCAAAACAAAGTGTAGGAAACTCTGTTTTAAACAATATTTTTGTGATAGAACTCTTTCAAGTCTTTAAAAACCAATATTGTTGGTGAAACTATAAGATATCTATATAAAAGGCAAGTTTCCTACTCATTTGAACATTTTTTTTTTCCTGAGGACCCATTTAGTCCTGAGGACTCTGGGAAACCCTCTAACAGGCAAGATCCTGGCTATACTTCAAATTATTCAGAGGAATTCATTAGCAAATGATACGCTTCTGTGCCAGAGACTTTGAAATAGAGGTGACAAATGGTATGTTCTAACATTTTCAAATTTACATACTATTCTATGTGTTAGAAAAACCTAGGACATCGGGTAAAGGTAGATATGATCCTTCCAATGTTCAACAATTGCTAAAACAGAATTGAAGCTTAGAACAGAAGGCAAAGCTAGGTTTGGTAAAGGGCAGAGAGGGAGCGAGAAGAAAGTTGCATGTAAGAGAACAGAGATGGGAGAGGATCTGGGGACAGAAGCCTGCTGGGCAGATACATGCCCTTGTAACCTTGGGAAATCAGCAAGGAGAGGGATCCTGACGACACCAAACAGTGGATCTGGTTTTGCTAAGCGCCACCTTGTTTACTCTTAGCTGTTTCTGTGTAACAAGGGGCAGTGTGTGCAGGAATTTTGTCCTATACAAGTGTACTTATTTGCAAGTCAATAGAAACAATACTAGTGAAAGTCAACACTGCTTTGAATGATTAGTAAGTTTCTTTAGAAAACATGGTTGACTGGGTCCTAAGGGCAGCTGCCAGGTGATCCTGTAGTAGAAGTTGGGCTGTGTGTTCTTTATAATGGAATTGGTGTACAACAGTTACTGAAACTCAGGGAGATTTCTCAGGGCACTCTTAGGCCAGCTCACAGCATGAACCCCAAGGAATGTTTAAAAGTGATATCTCCTTTCCATCAGCCTCGATTTACATCCTCTCAACAACACCTTCATCTCTCAACAACACCTTCATTTTCCAAGTTGGAAATCTCAGAAGTATCCTTGATTGCTCCTCCTCCCAAATCAGTCACCAAACTCAACTAATTAAAGACCAATGTAGGAAATTGTTTAGTTATTAAATTATTAACTAAAAGCAGCATCCTCGTGGGAAAAACCTGACAGGTAAAAGGATTAAGAAGGGGAGTATGTGGAAATCATTCTTCACCCTACTGTTCATATTTTCTAGTATTTGTCATATTTTTAAAATGCTTCCTTATCTCCAAGTTTAACACCTTAGGCTGATCAGGCCATAATTTTTTGAACTATATTGTCAAAAGAACAAATGTTTTGTGTCAGATTTGTTATAACTTTTTATTGAAGTAACAGTTGTTTGTAACGTATTTGCCATCTGTATATTTTTATCTGTATCACCATACAATTGACCCCCTTAACCCATTTCACCCACCTCCAAGCCCCCTCCCCCTCTGGTTACCAGCAACCCGTATCTGAGTTTGTTTTGTTTTGTTTGTTCATTTGCTTAGTTTCTTCATAGCCTTGTATGAGTGAAATCCTCTCATGTTTGTCTTTCTTCATCTGACTTATTTCACTTAGCACGATACTAGCAAGCTTTTATGAAATTTTCTGTCAAGTTCTGTAAGCAACTTTGAATCCAGATTTTTGTTCCAAATCCACTCTTGACTCTCTTGCTCTTCCTCATTCACCACAGATTCATTTCAGACCTTTCCTTATCCGAAATAGAGTATTTCATGTCTCTAAGGACACAGGGGTGTCAAAACAAGCATGAGGCCCTGCTTTCATGAAGCCTATGGGAACTGTGTATCAATTTTTCCTGTTAAAGGAGTCTCTTACAGTTCATACTCTTCTGTACCTTGCTTCCCCCACCTTAACGTTAACCTTCAAGATCATATTATATCACTTCCTTTATTCTTCTTTATATGTAAATTATTTCCTTATCCCCTTGCATCATAGTATAGCTATTCTTATTGATGGACATTTAAGGTGTTTTCAGTCTTTTACTATTATGAACAGTACTACAATAAACAACTTTCTTGTACATATATCCTTTCACAATGGGGAGCAAAGCATAAGATAGATTCCTGGGAGAAGGGTTTGGGGAGCTATTACTAGATTGCCTTCCACAGAAATTTACCAAGTAACATTCCAACAAGTGACCTATACAAGTGCCAGTTTTCCCACTACCTTGAAACTCTTTATTCTCTTCTGGGTAGAAAACCACTTGGTGGTCTAGGGAAATCCCATAGCTGATAGAACTGAAGGAGCAGTGAAGGCAAAGTGGAAGGATTCTTTCCCGCTCTGCCACCAAGGAACTTTTCTTCAAGGAAGCCTGGGTTTATTTTTAAGGTCCCTTTATTCCTTAAAGAATGAGAAACCCACAGTGCTGCCATGGAAGTGCCACAAAGAGGAACTGTGTTTCCAACTAAACCAACCACTTAAAAAGATACGGGGTGCCATTCAGGGTTGTTGGAGCAGTAGGGGAACACATAGCTGATCTGAAATCAAATGGCCACTCGGGAGAGCAATCTGTGTGCTCTCACCCACAGAGCTGCCAGTTTCAACTGGAACATTCGCAGGGCCCATTTGCTGGCTTCTTTGTGCAGTGGTTGTGCTGCCTGTCTTAGAGGCTGGGGCAGGTTAGGCGAGAGCACCCATGTTGTACAACAGTATATCTGAGCTGCCCTTTATGCCTACCTATTTCTTTCCCTGCTTTCACCTCTTTGTGTGTTTTTAATGGGGATAAGTGTGAGATGTACTGGAGTGCAATCACATTGTGGTCTTAAAAGGATCTCTGATGATAGAAAATATGTCAATTTATTATTTCCCTCAGGACAGAGAAAAAAGTACAAAGGTTCAATGGATGATGAAGATAATACTTGTGCACTGTAGAGCAGTTTTCAACAAAAGATTTTAAGGTGATTTTCCTTTAAAAATATTTTAGTCCCATTTTGTAGGTGGGGAGACAAGATGATTTCGTAGAGACTAAAATATCCTAGTGGTGGGACCCTGCATAGAGTCAGCATCTCTATGATCCTTTCCGGGTTCTTTTCACTCCCTCTAGTGGAATTTGGTTCTTCACATCAGAGTTTTGTGCAGCAATAGCAAGCACTGTGCTATTGTGTGTGATCTTTTGGGTACCAGAGTCACAGTTTCGTCTTATCTTCAACCTGATGACTATGTCTGTGATCAGAACTAGCTTGTGTATCTACAACTCCAGTTTCCTTAAATAACGATTAGCCCAGCAGATCCTGGGCTGCTCTCGAATGCAGGAAGCATTCTGGTGAGACTCAGCAAGGAGGTGGCCGCTTGTTATTTGTCACGCAGGGTCATTCATAATGAATCAACAAAGCATTGACAATAGTTTTCTTGTAAACTGAACAAACCTTATAAATGGTGTGTGGTCTCCCCTCCCCCATGAATTAGTTCCTTTGTCCTGAAATGTGTGGTTAGCACAGATATTCATTCTGCTCTGCTGGGAGAGTGGCAGAGTCTAGGGAGGTACCCGGAATGTGCAAGACAAGTCGACATTTTACATTTTGGTCTCCTGTATCAGAGTTGGAAATAATCTCATTTGTACCTTGGAAAAGTTAGAGAAAAAAACATACGCGGAAAGCACAGAAAACTTTCTAAGCTATCTAAGTGATCAATTTTAGGACTCAAATGTGATAGCTACTTCCTCTCTTTTATATGTCCTAGGATGAAAGGAAATTAAGACTGCAGAAACAGTTTTTTAAAATGCTTTGTATGGCTGCTTGAAATTCATTGTATGATTGCCTGTTTTTTAAAACCTAAATAAAGAGGGCTAAAGTACTCAGAAGGAAACTAATTGCTTTAAGCTTTTGCTCCTCACTGTATGCTATTCTCTGCTGTTATATAATCTTGGATATTGAGCAACTGAATGAAAAAACAGTGTCTTATTTAAAGTAAATGGACAAACATCATTTGCTGCTGGCATCTTCTCTGACTCAGGATGGGTGGGGGAGCATCCCATAGTTAAATTTACCACAACTTAAAGTTCATAATATTAATGTTGTTATCAAAAACACTGAAACAAAAATTTGTGGAATTGAAAAGAGAAAATCTATGTGAGGGGAGCTTTTTCAAAAAACAACAAAAAACCTTGAAATGTTCAAGTGTTGATGCTTGTCTTTATAAAAAGGGAAACTGATTCTATAATTTCTGAGATGTTGTTACTAGATTATGTGTTGGAATGTATATTAGAACAAACAGATAGTTATATGAAAAGAATGATAATATTCAAACTTGACTTCATATATAGCATTACTTACAAAACTATACCAAATTAATCTCATATTTCATTTCAGATGTAATTCACTTAATGATAAATTTTTATTAACGTGTATGAATGTATTTATCTCTTTAAAAGAAAGATTAAAATCATTGGTAATGCCTGAAAACAAGTCAATGATTAAGATCACATAAACCCATGTAATATGTATATTCAATCCAGAATTGTTTTAGGGTCATTGTAGCCATAGAGTTTTCAAATAAATTATTTGAATATAAAAGTAGATTATGTATTTCCCCTGTGGCTGGCCAAATGTCTTTCAACAAAGGGTAAAATAAGAAGGCTATTTTTTGTGTAAAAGAGTGATCTTTTTAGTCATGCTTGACTGCCTTTTCAGGACTGTCTCCATTTCTAATGAGATATTCTTGAACTCATTTGAACCAGAAAGTTTTGTAAATTTGTAGTACATTTTTACATGAACTGTTATGATTTTTTAAAAAATTATCAGGGCTGACACAAAAGGAGAGTAGATTAATAATTATCTTGAGTGTTAGATTATAATTTTGAGCTGACATTTACATTGGACAAAATCTAGAATATTGAAAATACATATTTTTTTTACTTTACTATTTCATACTTTTTGGCAGTTCTAATTTCATCTTCTTGCCTGCTTAAAGGTATCTTGCTATTCGACTCTCATTTAAATTTCAGTTGAAGCTGTCATAAAGACCATCACAACAATAGTGTTTGTAGTCATATTTTTCAGAGTTCCTGACACAGAAAGGTAGTGATGGCCCTTCCTGAATAATGAGGGAAAAAGTGTTTGTTATAGATTTTATCACTCTGATTTGAAATAGATTTGACTTACTTGCAATTTTATAAATATTAGTTTTTTCTTTTTCCTTAAAACAGAGCAGAAAATTCCTGAGAATAGGAACACACCCACACAAACACATACACACATACACCCATTTACCCATTCACAGAGGTGAGAGGGATCATTTTGAAAACTAAAAGTAAATTTTGATATGTTCATTAATGTGTGAAAACATGTTTAAATTATTCTCTAATATTTTAGCATTTTCTACATTTAGTTAATTATCTAATTTTCCTGAAAATCATTAAAAAATACGTTATGTATTTTTGCAATTACAAGCAGAAATACTAATTAATAGATCTTAGCCTATCAAAAATCAACTCCATATTGTACTCATTCCCAATCTTATTTCTCTAATTATACTTTGAAATGGGCACTTTACTTGTTTTACATTTGTATTTCCCTCAATTTCCCTATTTTTTAACCACTCTGCAACAAATGCCATTTTTTCCTTATTCTTTTGCTTTTCCTTAAATTTTACAGCAAATGATGTGTCCTATCTCTCCTGAAATTGATCATTCTTTTCGAAGATTTTTTTACCCTGTAGTATTACACTGAAAAAGTCACCCAGCTAAAATGAGTTACTTCATTTCCAAATAAAAACAATAGTGTTTTCATGCCTGCACTTATTATTATTCTGAGAATGTACTAATTTGTTACATCCAAGATGACGGTTCATTGGGTCTGTGAAAAGGGCAATGTGCCAACTATAGCAGGGAAGTAAAAGGACTTCTTTCATGGGAAGTAGTGGGACAGAAAGTAGCCCGCAGTTCAGTGGGTATCAGGAGGCACACTGCCAGTGGAGTCATCCCAGTATCAGGGTTTCCTGTGTTGGTTCTGAATCAAGCAAAAACTATGATTTCACTAAATGTCAGCCTGGGCAGCCAAATTTTCAAACCCGCTATTGCTCTAAGGAGCAACTGATAAATGTTTTATCCCTGCAGGCACTGGCTGATGTGGCACAAGGGTTTTGAATGTGTGTAGTGCAGTGCATTATTACTTTTGGCATTAAGCTTAGATAATTGTCTACTTACCCTGAGCTGGTAATAGCAAAATTCAAGTGGAGGGTATTTTTATTAAGTAAAACTACAAAAGATTTATCTATCTTACTATGGATTTTTTTAATTGTTGTTCTTCTCCCCTATTAAATTTGAATGATAATGACATTTGATTCTATACCTTTATTCGTCTCCAAACCAGGGTGGTCTCATAATTTTGTTTTACATGCATGACATTGCTTAAGGTCATTAGTTGTAAATCGCAGTATAAAAAGACTGAAAATATATTCAGCACTTTGTAGTTTCCGAATACACATTTAAGAACTGCTATGAAAAGTCGAGACCTACATGGCAGATTTTCTGGCTCTGAATGGTCAATTTAGTGATGTAGATTAGTGAATCCAAACAGTAAGTGGAGAGAGACTATAATAATGCTTTGATATGTCCCTCTGTTGAAGCATATCCTGGTTGATCCATTTTCTGTTATTGTGAAATTTTTCTTTCCCCTATGGCAAAATGCTCTCTACTTTCTTATTTTTTAAGAATATAACCCAGATAAAATGATCAGTTTAAAAAAAATATTTTCAACTTCTTGGTACCACCGAACTAAGAAATTAAAAACAGATTTGGATTGATGAATTGAGTTTTATTTCTTGGAATAAAAAACTTTCTTTTGAGAACATTTGCTTTTTGTTTTACATATATTTGTTGAATTTTCTTGTAAAGTTTTAATTCATGGCCCTTTTTATTTTAAAGGGAAGGTACTTTAAATAACATTTAAACAGCAACTATTTTAATAATAATAACAATAATAATAAGTTATTTTATCTAAATCTTCAAATAGGTCTTATTTAAAATGACTGACAGTTTTTTGAGTCCTATATTATTTTTATACCTATTCATATTCCTAAGAAATGAAAACAAGTTCTGCCTTTTGTAATTTTTCATAGATTACACATTTTATTTTCTTGACAATTTCAAAAATTAAGAACTCTATGTATTTTTTTTTTCATTCCAAATGGAAACTGACAAAACTTTCAATGAAGACAACTGAAAATTGGAATTGTTTAAAGATAAAAACAAAAATACACCGTTGTAACAGATTTTAAATGAAGTAGATTATCAAGTGGATTGCTAATTTTGCTTTTCCAAAATGTTGGATATTTAACCCTCAGAATAATTAAATATTTGTAATAAAGCAGTTAATTCAAGCAGTTTATTGCTGTAATTTGCAAAAGTACATTGAGCTGCTTTCTTTTCAGCTCATTGATAGAGGAACAAACATTTCTTTAATAAGACTACAGCACATTCTAATTTTGTTGCAAAAGCTTAGATAAGGATCAGGCCCCCTCTGAATCACTGCATTGACCTATGACATTGAAAGTGCTGAAGCTCTTTGGCACAAGAAGAGTTAGACAGTCATTATTATGCACAGGACTTTCCAGTTCTAAAGGGGCTCTGTGCTTTCTCTCAGATAGACTTTGTTTGTTGGAAATGAGAACTGTATTTTGGCAGCAAAGGACCAGAACTGAAGCTACTCTGCAGGCAGACTCATTATGACATAATCCTTCATTAATCCTCATTCTCTATTAATAGATCATACAGAAGTTTTGCCTTAGTTGAGCATCTTCATCAAGAAGCTACAGAAAAGCATTACCAGTGAAATGCCCACCTCTAGTTTTAAGGATCTTGGTTTATATTCTCTTTATTAGTTGCAAAGATTAATGGTGAAAATAATCCTTGGTTTTTTGCTTAGTACACAAATGTCATACGAACAACTACAAAGTCTGACCTAACTGGGTCTTGGTGATCTAACTGGGGGGTGAGGGAAGGGGAGTAAAATATACCTGGAAAGAGAATATGCCTTATAACAATAAAAAAGAAAGATTTATCAGACTAAAATTTACTCAGGTGAAATTAAGGGGTTCTAGCTGTAGAAGCATGGCAGTACTAACTGAACAGACCAAGTGCCCATATTGCTTCAGAAAACAAGTTTTCATACATTAAGAGGCGATTCTAATGATATTTTTCTTCATAGAGATTAAATATTACAAAATAAAATACTATCAGTGGGGAGATTATTTAGTTATATGGTTAAGCAGTATGTACATTTTCCTAGAGAAATATGTACATTTTCCTAGGAAAACCTCTTTCTTCGTTGGCAGGTGATAGCTCTAATAGGAATATGCACACAGTATTGTCATTAATAGAGTGTATCTGTATCAAAACCGGTTAATAGCCCCAGGCTCCCGATGGCAATGCTACTACTAATGCTTATAATATTAGCAAAATGTGTGCTACCAGAAATTTTAGGTATGTGATGTTAGATTTCCTTACACACATTTGTGAATTGAACAAAACTCAAGGATGTCAAAAAAAATTTGTCCATGAACACACAAATTGTAATGCTTTCATTTGACTTCTTACAACTCTTAATTCTTTAATTTATATTCTACAGAGGATTAAGATTTATTAAACAACTATTGTAAATTGATCACCTCCTTAGGTATTTTACACATGAGATCTAAATTAATTTTAAGACTAATAGTCTAAGTAAACTGAAGAAAATCACCATAGAACTTCTAATACAAATGCTGTACTTCGTGTTCTTTTGATACTCAAATTATGTTGGAACCTAAATTTGATACTGGAAATGGTCAAAGGAGAGTCCAGTCAAGAGAGTCCAGAGTCCTGCAAGATCAAAATATGACTGATGTTTGTGGTTTGGGGACTTGTTTTTTGTTTTTCTTCAGAAGTGTCTGGTGGTGGATGATAAAGCAACATAGTTATATGTACATAATATTTGTCCCCCAAATAAGGATTTTGAAGTTAACATGAAAAGCCAGGAACTGCAAACCTAAAAAGCCAATCAATCTCCCCAGGGTAGGAGCTTTTCAGAAATGTTTGGCAAGATCTTCATTTATTTGCTTTTATTATGCTGTTTCACATGGCATTAATAATGATATTTAGTTTCTGTTTAAGGAGATCCTTAACAACAATAATATCATTGCATGTAAAAAAAAAAAGGATATGAAAAATGTTAAAAATTTAATAAAAATTAAATTAAAATTTTTTGGATCATAGCAATTTGTATTTGGCTTTTCTTGCTGAGTTTTCTGGTGATTGGATATTTAAAAGGCTGTGATCTCTCCCCTATATTATTTTCCTATTGCCCTAGTGATAAGTTACCACAGATTTAGTGGCATAAAACAACACAAATTTATTATCTTACCATCTGGGAGTCAGACAAATAAAAATAGGACTGCATTCCTTTTGGAGGTTCTAGCGCAGAAACTACTTCCTTGACCTTTCTAGCTTCCAGAGGTCACAGACATCTTTTGGCTTGAGGTCCCTGCTTCCATCTTAGATCTAGCAAGCAGCATAGGTTGTTCATGTTTCTTCCTCTCTATTCCTTGATTTCTTTTCACAAGCCTTCCGTCTGACTCTGATTCCTCCAACATTCCTTTCATAAGGATTCCCTGATTATGTAAGGAAAACCCAGGATAAACTCCCTTTCTCATGTTCCTTAACCTGATCACTTCTGCCAAGTCTCCTTACCATCCAGTTTAACATATACAGGTTCCAGAGATTAGGGTATAGACATCTTTGAAGGCAGTTACTCAGCCGATGACATTTCCTGCCACAGGGGGAAGAATCGGGTACTGTTTTCCATTTCCTCAGGCATGAAATGATGCTGAGATCATTGGGTTTCCACCTTGGCTGGAAAGCATTTTAAATCTCAATGCCTAGGGTGCTTCCCAGATTTGATAGTATCAAATATCTGGGGGTGACTTAAAATCTATCAGAAATTTTTAAGTACCCCCCACCAAGACTATTCCAAAGTGCACTCAAGGTTAAGAATCACTCATTTAATGTAGTCCCAGCTGTTTATCTTTGCCATCAGGGAAATGCAAATCAAAACTACCATGAGATACCATCTTACACCAGTGAGAATGGCACATATTAAAAAAACTAACAACAACAAATGCTGGCGAGGATGTGGAGAAAAAGGAACTCTTCTGCACTGTTGGTGGGAGTGCAAACTGGTCCAACCACTGTGGAGAGCTGTGTGGAGATTTCTGGACCTACTAAACATAGAGCTTCCATATGATCCAGCAATTCCACTCCTAGGTATTTACCCAAAGGACACAGAAACATCAATTCCAAAGAACACCTGCACCCCTATGTTTATAGCAGCACTGTTTACAATAGCTAAGCTTTGGAAACAACCCAAATGCCCAAAAATAGATGACTGGATCAAGAAGATGTGGTACATATATACCATGGAATATTACTCAGCATTCAAAAAAGATAAACACATGCAATTTGCTGCAACATGGATGGCGCTGGAAGGGATCATGCTCAGCGAAATAAGCCAAAAAGAAAAAGAAAAATACCGGATGGTCTCACTCATAGCAGGAATCTAGAAAACTTAAATAAGGGACCAGGAAAATGAATAACTATAAGAAAGTGAAAATCAAAATCAACAAAAAACTATGAACCAGAGACACTTTTAGGGGGGCGGGGGCGGGAGGGGAGGGATTGGGGTCAGAATGGGGGGGCTGCAATTGTATGGGGAATATAACAATAAAATTTATAAAAAAAAAAAAGAATCACTCATTTAGATGTTTTCTTTTCTTGAAGACCCTCTTAGCTCATGGCCCAGGGTTATGAAAGTGCCTCATTTCACCAAAGGGACTTCAAAGTTTGTTGAGTGGCAAAATTAAGTCTACGAGAATGCATATTTTAATGACTCCTTGATTGTTGATTTAGATTAGTTCCATGGTGCTGTAGTCAAGTGGACAGAATGAAGACATCTTATTCTTCCATATTCAAGTTCAACCACTAATGATTTAAATTACTTAAATATATAGTTGAATCTTGTAAAATCTAAATATATAATATGTGAACTAAAAAGCACATTCTTTTTTATTTTTTCCTATGAATCTGAAATAATTCCTGACCGTAATTGCACTTTTATGTCTTCACTTAAAGTTTACCTCTCCACATAGCTAGAAGTATCTGCAAACTTGGGAGGGTTTATTTTAACAAGCTTTGGATATTCAATCAATATAAAGTCACTAAATAAGCAAAAATTTTAACCATAGTCTCATCATATCTGTCTTTCTCTACGTGCGTACGTGTGTGCATGTGTGTGTATGTCTAGTAAAAAGCTACAATTAACATAAATGGCTAGTTGGTGATTGCATTTTGATGCTAATGAATATAGAGACTGAATTGTTCAGATGAGGGCATAAAGTCTGCAACGACTTTTGCCTTACTTCCACATAGAAGATGAAGTGTGAAAAATGTTGCATTCATACTAACTTGCTGGACTGCACAGAGCATTTGTATAGATTTTGAGATAAGGAATAAAATATTTGGGGTTTTGGGATCAGTTAAGGAATCAAACTGTCCTCTAGAATTTTCCCAAAAGTATGCTTGGTTCTGAGTATTTGATAGATTCTACTAACAATTTAAAAAGTGAGAATCATTTATTTAGGAGACACTATATCTATGCATATGTAAAAACTGAAAGTTACTCTTTAGTGCACATTAATTAATTTGATATCATTCTCATAATAACCATTGGATATAAATACAAATATTATGCCATTTTATAGATGAGCAAATGGAGGACTGGAGAGGCTTAGTAACTCTATCAAAATAATACAACTATGAAGTGGCAGAGCCACTTTAGGGTAGTTAAGAATCACGTCAGTTGAAGCTAGTGAAAGGTTTTTCTAACTCTTAAGTGTTGTGAATTCACATGCATAAGAACTATGTTGCTAAACCAAGAGGAAAAATAAGTACAGACCACAGCTTTGTGAACAGGTTGGTGTGCAGGACATGAGATCACAATGTGAAATTTTACAACAAAAGAGAGGCATTCAAGAAGTTTGATTTTTCATTTAGAATTACATTAGGTGCTTCTTTAAACCATCTTCAAGATGATACTCATTCATATTTATGTGTGTACTTCTTTGAAAACCCTGATCATTTGAAGGCAAATTAATTTTCTCCAATTCTTTTTTTAGTCTCTACATAAAATAGGTAAACTGTATTCTCATGAAAAAGGTGTTTCTCAATCTGTTCCTTAAATCACAAGTGTTAGAATTACCTGCATGCTAAAAATGCATTTCCTGATCCCACTTTGGATCATTTGAATCAAACTGCTGAAGATCAGGGCTTGGGAAGGCTGTTTTCCTTTTATACACCTAATAGGTGATTTGTGGTAGAAATTAATTTCCTTTGTCCAAAATTTAGACCTTGAAATCAATGCTCTTAATGATTTAGATAGACAATACAAACTTCAGGAAAGTAGGGGAATGATAATGATATACTCTGTATTCTATTTTCCTTTATCTCTATTTTCTCATATTAATTCTCCCCTGTCCTTTTCAGTGTTTATAAAACATTAGCTGAAGTTTATGCAATGTGCAAGATCTAGATTGGTATAGGCTACATGACTGTTGTCAAATACTTTTGAAGATTCTAGACTTCATCCTCACTGGTGCAACATACTGGAGAAGTCCTACCATAAAGAAATTTGTTTAACATTGTTAAATCCAGTATTTTCCAAATATTTCACCCACATCTTTATCTATATGTAGATCTCTTCTCTCTCTCTCTCTCTCTCTCTCTCTCTCTCTCTCTCTCTCTCTCTCTCTCTCTCTCTCCTTCAGACACTCTCTTTTACCCTATAAAGTACCTTTAGAAAAAGTGGGTATGACAGACATTTTTTTAAAAATTAAAATGTAATTAGTAGTTGGAATTTTCTGGTTTTGTTATACAACCATAGCAAAGAGGTAAAGAGTAATGGACTGCTGATAAATTGTCCCTGCTTTGAAGTCTTCTAAAAGAAGACTGTTCTAAAGTAAACAGAGACAGTCCTAATTATTATTATACTAGACCTTGCTTAAGAATATCAACTTAGGGCCTCCCTGGTGGCACAAGGGGTTAAGCACCACACTATGAAACAATCCATAGCCTCTGCAGCATGAGTTTGATCCCAGGCCGGCCAGTGAGCAACCCACATGGCGATGCAGACCTCTCCTGACTCACCTGCTGCTTTCCTGAGCAGTGTATTTCAGTCTGTCTGCCTGTTCTATTCCCCACTCTGTCTCTGGTGAATCCTCTCACCCCCCTCATCTCTGGCCTGTACCCCAGCTCTTGTATGCATAAATAAATAAATCTTAAAGAATATCAACTTAAATATCTCTACTTCTTAGAAAAGTATAAAATCAACCAATTCAACTATTTCATTATAAATCTGGGTAAATAGCTCAACATCTTTATCTTGATCTCTGTCTCATTGTTATCAGTTTTTCTTGATTTGCTTAAAATTAATAAAGTAACATGTGTACTTTAAAAACTCACACTCAGGGGCCTCCCTGGTGGCGCAGCGGTTGAGCGCTGGGTTGCGAAGCTGCCCACAGCCTCTGCAGCACTGGTTCGATCCCCGGCTGTTCCCAGCCACCGGAGGGTGGCCCACATGGCGCGCAGACCTCTCCTGCCACCCGCTGCTCCCCTCAGCAGTGTGCTTCCGTCCTTCTGCCTGCTCTGCTCCCCGCTCTGGCCCTGGTGAATTCTCTCACCCTCCTGTGCTTCTGACTGTACCCAGTGCTTGTATAAATAAATAAATAAAATAAAATAAATCTTAAAAAAAAAAAACCTCACACTCAGAAAGAAGCATATAAAGGATTTAGAAAATCCAAGTGACTCCCTGTTCCTACCATGTCAGTTCCATTCCCTAGGAATGTTACTGCATTTCTTTCCATGTTTTTCTTATATTGTATTTTCACATATGCACACACAATGCGTGGGGAATAAATATATAAAATAAATATATATTTTTACAAAAATTGCATCTTCTGTTGTTCTAAAGCTCACTGGTCTATTAAGCAGATTGCCTCAGGTTTCTGAAATGCTCTGAAAATGAGGCACTTTTCACAGTTTTTAAAGTACATTGCCAGAAGCTATGTAAAAAATAACAACTGAACCTAGTCTGTAGAGGAATTCAGATGAGTGAACTGCTTGCGCAAATATCCAAGTATTATTCTGTTAATAATGTCTCAACACAATAGTACTTAGAATGTATTCTCACACCTTAGTTATAAGTGTGTCATGCAATTTTCACAACTGAGTTCTACATAAACATATCTGCAAGTCAATCACACTTTAAATATGTTAGAAGAGATTACTATTTAAAGAAAAGTTGGCCTGAATTCTATTTTATGCCTAGAAATCCTGTTGAAAAATAGTTACTCCTTAATTCATGAGTCTCAATAATCCAGATTTTTTATAAATCCAATGTGTAGGTGTGGGGAAGGCTTTATACCTCCAAAACAGCTGCACAATATAATCTTAATCTTGCAGGGTCTAGATCCTTTTCATTCATAAAATCGTGAGCAATAAGAAAGGTAAAGCTAAATCTATAAATAATGGCATCTCCACAATGTCATTTATTTCTCATATCCGCCTCCATTGGTGAAATGGCAAGTGGAGGATATTTTTTAGTTTACTGAATCTTTACTTGATAAGATTTGCATTTAAGGGCCTCCCCTGTTGGCGCAGAGGTTGAGCTCTGGGTTGCCAGGCTGCCTGCAACCTCTGCAGCACCAGTTCGATCCCCGGTCTCCTGGGGGAGTGTCCCACATGGTGCGCAGACCTCTCCTGCCACCCGCTGCTCCCCTCAACAGTGTATCTCGTCAGTCTGCCTGTTCTGCTCTCCGCTCTGGCTCTGGTGAATTCTCTCACTCTCCTGCGCTTCTGACTGTACCCAGTGCTTGTATAAATAAATAAATAAATCTTTTAAAAAACAAAACAAAACAGTAACAGCTTTAAAAAAAGATTTGCATTTAAACAAAACCTTTTGCAATTGTTTTTATAATATTTTATTTTAAAAAAAGTGAATCATGCACTTGATAATAGTGTTCTGACAATAAGGGAAGAGATTAAGTGAAATCTTCCTTTTCTAGTTGCCTTTTCCTTTTCCAGTTACCTTCTCCAAAGGTAATTTGTGTCTCTCCTTTCTGACAAAAAGATTTATTATATGCCAGATCCATATATCCATTTTATTATTATTCCCCAAATCATATCATACACACTATTCTGAACCTTTTCTTTTTCACTGAAAGTGTATGTTTTCATATCAACATATATAGATTTATTTTGTTCATTTTAGTATAACTGCATCCCTCCTTATGCCATTATCATAATCCTTTAAACCTAGTCTCTGTTTGAAGACCCTTAGGTGGTTTCTATCTTGTGAATATACATAGCGCTACAATGAATATCCTTTTGCTTATATCTTGGCACAGTTTTGGAAGAAATTATCAATCGATAATTTATAGCAGTGATATCAGCATAAATTAAAAACCATAATAGTGTTCAAGAATCAAAATCATGTCAAAGAACAAGAACTCTACTGGTGCAAACTTCTGGAAGGACAAATTTATTATTTAGAATTAGCATGTAGTTTATGTAGTTTTATGCAGAAATTTTGCTGTCATTTACCTAAATGACCGAAAACTAATATAATGTCACATGCTGATTATATCTGAATTTTTAAAAGTAAATTGACCTTATCAATACATAGGATCATTTCTTATGGACATGACCTCTTTATTACTTATATCAGTATAATATAATTTTAGAGATGGAAATGTATTTAAATGTTATCTATTCCAAATCCTGAGATTGAAAGAGATTAAATCACATGCTCAACAGGTATCCAGCATAAGGGCATAAGGGATTAGCTTCCACCTCTCAATAAGAGGACTAGAAAGAATTTGTGGTCATCTTTAATCTGCCATTTGCTAGATATTCTAAAAGAGATAGACACTTAGGTATCCTTTTCATTTCAATCCTTCATTTCATTGACTCTATTCATTATATTACTATCTTTCTTGCTGTCTATCCTTTAAATCTATAGATTTTTAATACTTAACAGCTTAATATATGGTAAATATGACATAAGCATATATATCAACAAGCAATTCAAAGATAAAAGGGAATTTCTAATAAAAAGGGTAAAAATATTCATCCTAGTTAGATCCAAAATAAAAACAGTCATAAGGTACTATTTTTCTATGCACTTGCACATTTTTTCTATATAATACTTAAGGCTATTGAGGTTTTCTTGAAGAAGGTGCTCCTTTGGCAGGGCGGAGATAGGGGTACTTTTGAAAACAGTTGACAATGCAAACATAAACACTGAAATAGTTTGGAGGTGTCACTAATCCCACTAATAGGAATTTTATCTGAGAACATTATTCAGAAGGAAGTTTCTGTAACAGCTAGGATGTTCCCAATAACTATTTTTAACTGGAAAAATTACAAGCACACTGAAGTCCAATAAATGAGAAATGGTAAGTAAAAGTATGGTAGGTCAAATAGACTAAACATTAAATGGATGATGATTATCAAAGCTCTGTAATTTCATAAGCATATATTATAATATATATGTTAAAGCAAGATGTAAAATTGCACACACACTGAGATTGACAAACTAATTGTATATCAGCATATGGGTAAATCCTGCAAGGAATATACACACTACAACCAAAGTATATTTTGTTTTATATCAGGCATATGTAGGTTTTTTTCCTCCATTAGTAATATTTTATTTGATGAATAAAAATAATTATAAAATCAAATAAAATAATAAAACTAAGAAGTCTACATTTTCACTTCTCAAAAGATATTAGCTTGTGCATTCTGTGCATATTCTTGATTGTTCCTACCTAGGATATGAAAAAGAAAAGAGGTATGTATGCTTTGCTTAATATATATAATTTAAGGTAGACTCTTCCTGATTTTAAACACAATTCCAAGGTGCTCTTGGAATTCATTTTGGTTGTTACACCTAATGGTGTAACAAGAGAATCAAAGCAAGACTCTAAAAATATTTTTTAATGCAAGATGATATACCTTCATACAATGTTTTAGAAACATTTTTGAGTCACTAACTCAAAAAGCAGTGCACTAACTTTACACATTTACATTCATTCATTGGCTCACTATATCTGTATTGAGCCCATTTCATTCTGTTTAGAATGAACAGCCACAACACTGAAAGTGATATCAATTAGAAGCCTTTCTCATCAATGTAAGTGAGAGATGATGAAGCCTAAACTTAATCAGCACCAAGAGAAAAAAATGGAAGAACAAATTTAAAACATATTCAGAAAACAGATTAATTAGATTTAATGACTAACTCCAGTTCAGATTCAAGGGAAGGGATTAGTTTCCACCTCTCAATAAGAGGACTAGAAAGAATTTGTGGTCATCTTTAAACTGTCTCACCCTCCTTTTGTATCCTATATATTTGCTTTAAAATCTGAGCTTATCGGAGAGTCCAGATATCTGTATTATTTCTTCTCTCAATTTTTAAATGCTCATTTCTGTTCCATTGAGAGACAGGTTTTTTTTTAGATTTAAGGATTTTCTTTCTAATTTGAGCCAATCTTCTCAGTTAAGGTCTATGTCCATAGATTAATCTAGATCTTTTATAATATAAAAAAATCCATTTTCTGAATTCTAAATAGTGCCTCTCAAATTATTGTTAACATACATAAAATTCACTAGATAATCTTGTTAAAATGCAGATTATGGTTCCTGAGATTCTGTTTTTGTAAACAAACTCCCAGATTCTGCAATGGCACTAGTCCTCACATCATACCTTGTCTACAGTACTTCTATTACCTGCTTAGTTCGCTTTGCTCCTTGTCTCCTTACCAATCAATCCCTCCTTTGGACAAAATAAAATCCACATTGGTACTATTTCCTAAGCTTTCTCAAGTGATGTAATTGGAAATCAACCAAACCAATAATTTATCAAGTGCTTTTCTCTCCTTTATTGAATACCAAGAATCAGGTCTGGGGAATGATAAATGTCCAGATAGGTAAACCTGCCTATCATAAATATATTTTAACACTGTGTCTATTTTATGCTCTGTAAGATGTTGGTAACTTTTTTATAGCATCACTCAGCAATGGTGTGAAGCAGATCTAATCACCTTCATCCCATAGAGGAGGAAACAGAGTTAAGCTAAGTCACCATAAGGCCAACGGCTAGTAAAAATTAGGTGCCGCCTCCTTGATCTGGATCATCAGACACGAACCTAGACAAAATTAAAAAGGAAAAAAAGTCCAAAGACAAGTATTGCTTATTTATTAATCACATAAACCTATATTCTTAATGCAGCAACCCTAGAGTCTGGGAGAATAAACTCAAGTGAGGTTTCTGGGCACCTGGAAAAAATAAAATGAACTATTTGGACATGAGAAAGATCATTCTGGTTGCAATTTCCATTAATAGCCATAGGGGAAGATATACTCTCACCCTCCTGTTCCCCCAAAATGAGATGAGTAACTTTAAGTCCCCCCACCCTGTCTCCCAAAACAGGCTAGGTATAGTGATGGCATTGACATGTTGAAGTTGTATTGAGAGCTTTTCTTCTTTGTTGAACACCAAGAATCAGGTCTGAGGAAAAATCTGTAAGTACTATAATTAACTTCAATTTTAATTTCTGGGTGTCTTTTTTTCCCCTAACTGCTGCCAAGGTTCTCCTTCAGTCCCATCAGTTAAGAGCAGCATTCATGAGACTCAGGCCACACTCCCTTTGGCAATTTTTAAGAGGTTTCAGGGTAATATGCTCTAGTCCTGGGAAAGTTGGAGTCTAAATGAGATATGGGTTGACTGAAAAAGAATTCACCAGTTTCAAGAAGCCAGTTTATTTTTTCAGTTTTGCAAAAACTTTTGGCAGTTGAATTTTTAATATTTCATTTTCAAACAGTTTTAGTATACATTTGATCTTTAGTTTATTTTCTCTGTGTTTGTCTTTTTTAATTATTCCTCTTTCCTATTAGCATTACTTTTATTTATATCTGTTCATATATAGCTCTGTGTGTATTTGTTCTGTTATGATTGAGAGCACTGACAGACCCAGAAATTTTGTCCCTCAGACCTTCTCCAATGCTATTTCAATTAAGGCCCTCACAAATTTTAAAATCCAGTTTATGTTTCTTGAAATCCCTGTGTCATTTATCTGTTATAATGCCTGTTTGCCATAAGTAGTGAACCAGAGAGAAAAAAATTGGATAAAAGCAGAATTTATTTGAGGAGTTAGGTTTAAGAAATAGAAAACAAAACAAAACAAAACAGGCCTACTGTGTAATTTGTTGTAGGGCGAGGACAAGGATGAGCATGGCTGACCAACCCAAAGGCTAGTTGGCGTCCATTTCTATTCTGGCATTCACTGAGAAGTAAGCTTGCATGTGGTGTGCTGGGTGGTCTGGAGTTGTAAAGCATGCAGTGCTCAGTTTCAGCCCTCATAATGCTCGTACTCTAGACAGGAGACAGATAAGACCATAAAAAGAAGACCAGGCTATGGGCATGACATTTGAACAAGATTTCTTACAATGAAGGTAGAGGATGTTGAGTAATGTTCTTAGAACGGATTGAAATTGAGTCACAACTTAAAGGCTAGACAGAAATTCAATAAACGGGAGTGAATGGTCAAATAGTTAAGAGAGAAAAAAATCCTATGCTATAATCCCCCACAGAGGTGGGAGAGCAAAACTCCTACACAGGGAAGGTGGGATTAATAGAAAGATGTGCATGATGGACTGTAGAATTGAAGCTAGAAAAGTAAACCCCCTTTGTATACTTTTACCAGTGATACGTATCCTCTGAGATCAATGTCTCTCACTTTTTTTGTAAACATATGTCCTTTCCATAAAAACAAAATGGAGAATTTTGTGTTCACTGATAAGATAGAAACTCTATTTTCCTTCTTGGACTTCATAACAATGTGTGCCTATAGTCCCCATCATTTTTCAGGCATGTCCATATTCCTTTAAATGGTGGGCATCTAGCTACTTAAATGTAAGTTAGTATATTGTGAATAGGCAAGGGAAATATTTTATTTAGTCAGAGCTTAATAAAACAGAATATGTCTTTAACATTTTTTTCTTGCTTAGTTTACTTTTAATTTTATGCCCTCTTGTAGTTTATATAGGATGTCTCCATTTCTATTATGAGAGTTAATGAAGGATGCTGATAGAAATACTGTGCTTTGAATTAATTTGACGAACTTAAATTGCCATATTCATGATTTTGTGGGCCTCATAAAACCATAGTATTTCAAATTACTATATTGTTTAAAGTGACTATCCATCTGCATTTTGAACAAATCATAGGTCACAGATAACTCCTCATCCAAATATTTACTGATAAGGCTAGCCAGAATCTGTTTTCACCTTCATTTAAACTCTTTTTCAAGATGTGAAGCGATACATTTTTCTCTAGCCTCCATCTGCTTTCCTCACCCCCTCTCCTTTTGCTCACAGCATGGAAACTAGAGTTACAGCTTAGCCTGTTTTGCTTATGGAACTGTGCCAGAAGCAGTTTTGAAGGTGTTTTAAAAATGAAGACATCTGGCAGCTGGCATACTTACAATTCATTTGCCAACGACAAGTTGCACGCTGCTGGAATTTTCAGCTGAAGGTCACGCACCAGGTAAGAAGCAGTCAGGTGGAGCTGGTGCATAAGAAACCACACACTGAAAAATTGTTGCAGTGTGAAGTTGGGTGGGCTAAATAAAGAAGCTTGCTTGTCTCCTTGTCCACCCACCCCCCTGTCACCAGGCCCCTTTAAAAGACATCAGAGAAAAGATAATCCAAGCCCAGAAAACTGACAGTGAATCACAAGGCTGTGTGTGACTTGTCAGCAGAAGCCCTGGAATAGGCAAAAGGAAAGAAAGAGTGCTTAAGGGGAAAAAAACGAAGAAAAAAAGAATTTAGCACCGTGTTGGACAAACCTGTTCCTGTCAATTGAGTGGTCCATTTTTTTCAGAAAGAAATAGCCTAAGGGATTCAGGGTTTTCATCTTTCCCTGTCAGTGAATCACTAACATTTCACCAATGCATGCACTGTGTCCAAAGATTTTCGTGATTGTTGATAGTATAGTAGTAATATTTTGGGCTTTCTACTTTGAAAGCTTTTCTTGTAAATAGGTGTCAGTAAATACTCATACCAAATCAGCTGGTTCTGTGACTTTATGCTTGGGTAAAATAAAGCTATGCTTTATGGTTTTCAGTTTTGTTTTTCTACAAGAATTTAACATCTACACATGGGTGTTATGAGATTAATGCTTGACCTAACAGCAAGGGAGGGAAATTGTTGACTGTCTCTGGCAAATTTCAGCACTTTAAAAGTAAACATATTAGCAATGATATATTTGTTTATAAGACAATAATTAGAGATTGCTTGTATTAGACCATGACTTATTTCTATGCAACAAGTCTGGGTGTTATACCGCCCCCTGCCCCAAACTTCTGTCCTTCTGAGTTTAGGCCTGTGATCTTAAGCACAGGACCATAAGTCTTTTATGTTCTAAATATTGTGCGTGGAGCCACAGGCTAGTGGAGAAGGAGGTAGTGTTTCAGGTACAATGTAATTATTTAGGATAGTTGACCAACATCTTACCCCAGAGGGAGATAGAAATGCTGGCCATATGCAGACAGCAAGCCTGTGGCCTGAATACCGGATCTATTGCAAAAATACGTACATTTGTCGTACTTATCAACCTGCAGAATCTTTCCTTTTTTTTTTAAAGATTTATTTATTTATTTATACAAGAACCAGGGTACAGGCCAGATGTGCAGGAAGGTGAGAGGATTCACCAGAGACAGAGCGGGGAACAGAACAGGTAGACTGACCAAATACACTGCTGAAGGGAGCAGCGGGCACGACAGGAGAGGTCTGCTGCGCAGTGTGGGACCCTCACCCGCCGGCTGGCCGGCCGGGATCGAACCGGCACTGCAGAGGCTGCAGACAGCTTCACAGCAGGGCACTCAACTGCGTGCACCACCAGGGGAGGCCCTCTTTCCATTTTTTAAAGTAAATTCATGGGAGAGTTCACTTCTTTAAAATCTTGATTTCTGGTTTCTTTTGAAAATCAGGCATCAAATGCCCATAGTCCATCATGAGCACAGATTGCTGGCCTTGCTGCTGCAGATGGTGCTGGGAAGGGTTCTCCAGTGACCTCTACTCCCTCCTGGAGAATACGACCAGAATGCTACTTCACGACATTCCTGAATTTCCTCCCAAAATCAGAGTGAAAAAGAAAGTGAAATATTTCTTGTATGTTTGTCTCTGTCAAGAGTGATGGCATGAAAATAGACCAGAGGAAATAAACCAGGTTTAACTTTCTCTTAAATTGGACTCACTGACCACAGTGACGCCACCACTCTGGCCCTGCTGTCCTTCGTGTTTGTTTCCTTTATTGTGTGAAGCACTGCCTCTGCGCATCTGTTTCCATGAGTTAAAACCCTGGGGGTTCAGACTGTCTCCTGGCCTGGTCAAGGTCACTAAAATCTACCCCACATCAGAACTGTTGCAATGTCACAAATGAACCCTCCTTAAAGATACCCAGTATCCAGGTCACTCCAGGCCTTCAAATGCTGTGAACAAATGAGAAGGTCGTGGGGGGTTAGAGGTGGGAGGTGAGGAGCTGGGGAAAAGGAGTGGTAAACTGACAATGTTATGTCACTTCAAAATTGTGCTTTATGCTCAGAAATTTACTAATAAATTGGTATTGCCATTTAGAGATTTTTGTAGCACCAGACACTGCTTCTTTAGTAGTTAACAAAATCTGGGGATTTTTGTTCTGTTTTGTTTTTAAAGAGAAAACACCACAAACACAGAAGGGTGCCTGGTAGACATGTAGATGTCTGCTGGGTGGTTTTAGTGGTCAAATATGAAAGCAATGAAGCAGTAACCCACTATTTTCACGGGGCCATCCATTTAGTGTAATTGCTCCCTGAGGATAATTTTACTGTTCGTAGGATTGTTAACTATGTGAAGTACCACCTCATATAAACTAAACTAAAGACTTAAGAGATGAATTATAAATGCTTAGAAATGGATTTTTGAAAGAATATTAATGGTATGTCAGCTTACTTGTTTTTGTTTCCCAGTCAAGTGCCTCTCAGATGAGGCCAATCTGAAATCCCTGCTATGTTTTCCATTATCACATATAGCTCTCCATTCAGACATTCTAGTATATAAAGCCAAACCTAAGGAGCATTATTATATCGCAGAGTACTGTACCTCTAAAATGATACTGCAAAATTTGTTTTCATTCTCCTTGTGAATAAATTTGTCTTTTTTACTTATATGGAATTTCATTACTGGACTAAAGACAAAGTAAAGTTTATTGACAGCAAATATAATCTCTAAATGTTATCAAAAAGTAGTTGAGAAAATGAGTGCAGATAATTAAAAATACTTGCATTTTGAAAGAATAACTCCTGATGTGTGTGTGTGTGGGGGGGGGTATAGGTAACAGTGACAGGGACTTAATTTCTTTTTAGCAATCAATTAAAAGAATAAAGTAAAATACTTTGAAAGTAAAAAAAAATAAATTGACTAATGTAAGAAATTCTGCACACGATCATGTAAAAAGAAAGCGACAAATCTGGAAAAACTGGGGATTATTATGCTTTTCATCATGGGAATATTTTTCATATTTTCTCAACCAATTTTACAAGCATGCACTATACTACAATTGAATCATAAGAGGAAATTAGTCTAATTCTTCAAAACCCCTCTTAAAATTTATTTTGAATTTGTATTTTATATTAACATTCTTTGACAAAAATAACTAATATCTGACATTTGAATAATAATGAAGAATTTGCAAATTGATATTTGTTTTATAATTTTTCTTAAATAGTTTTGTGGCTTAAGTAGCAAGATATCGTCTCTGCTTTGGAATTCGGAAAGTCTAAGTGACTTATCTAGTCATGTGCAACAAACAAGTATTATACATGGTAGCAATGCTTTCCTAACTCAGTGATTTATTTGTCCAGCTCACCATGCTGGAAAAAATGGTTATGTCTCCATTATTATTACTATTGATATTAAAATATAATAATGAATGTGATAGCATGATCTAGAGCTTTCATTTTAAATTTTGTGTTGTTCAATTAGTGGTTACCACAGGGGACTGAGTAAATTAGGACACAGGACAATCGCAGGGTGAAGCATAGAATTGGACATTTATGGTGGACTTATATACACATGTTGGTTATATATACACATGGGTATATATACACATGTTGATTATCAGTGATGCACACCTGACATTTTATAATGTTATAATCATTACTTCAATTAAAAATGGAAAAAAATAAAATTCAAATAAAATAAATTTGGGAGCTATTCATTCACATAGCCTACACTGAGCACCTGCTATATGCAAAGTACTATGATAGGTGCTGGGTCTACCATTGAAAATGAAACAGATATGGCCATAAAGTTTAGAGGCTAATTGGAAAGACAGACATTAAATAAATTTTCACACTTTTATGTATCCCAGGAAACCACCAGGCATACACCTAATTTGAGGCATTTGCTCTCACTACTGCCTTTGCTTAAACTACTTACACCTCCCTCCCCACTATTTTAAGACTTTACTCAAATGTCACCCTCTCAGTAGAAAAATGTAGAATTCTAAGTCCAACCAGATGATCTTTAAATGTGAGGATAAAATGTAGGCATTTAAAAAATCCATTCAGGTAGAAATATTTGAGTACACAGAGGTAACAATAAAATCAGTAGAAAGAAAGATATTAATTACCCAAAATAAAAGAAGAAAAAAGATCAGTAAAATATATCATTAACTATCAATAATTATAGTGATGTAAATTTTTAAAAATACTAATAATCTGGAACTAAGCTCCAAATGAGTTCAACATAAAAATGGAAAAAGTCAATTTTAGTGAAGAAGAAAATGGTAACATGCTGGGGTTTATTTTTTATTTGGAAAGATATATGTACTTAAAATATGAGTTAAAAAAATACATGGTTGACCAATACAGGAATAAAAACAAAATATAGGGCCTTCCCAGTGGTGCAGCGGGTTGAGTGCAGCACTGTGAAGCTGTCTGCAGCCTCTGCAGCACGGGTTTGATTCCCAGCCAGCCAGGGAGAAACCCATATGGCACAGCAGATCTCTCCTGTCTCGCCCACTGCTCCCCTCAGCAGTGTATTTCAGTCAGTCTGCCTGTTCTGTTCCCTACTCTGTCTCTGGTGGATCCTCCCACCCCTTATACTTCTGGACTGTACCCCAGTTCTTGTATAAATCAATCTAAAAAAACAAGCAAGCAAACAAACAAAAAATATATACTTTAAAAATCTCTAGGAAGAGGGCCTCCCTGGTGGCGCAGCGGTTGAGCGCTGGGTTACAGCACCGGTTCGATCCCTGGCCACCGAGTGAGGGTCCCACATAGCGCAACAGACCTCTCCTGCCGCCCGCTGCTCCCCTCAGCAGTGTATTTCGTCAGTCAGTCTGCTCTGCTCTCCGCTCTGGCTCTGGTGAATTCTTTCGCCCTCCCGCGTTTCTGACTGTACCCAGTGCTTGTATAAATAAATAAATCTTTAAAAAAAAATCCCTAGGAAGAGAAAAATGTGGAGAAAACTCAATAACTCCAAAAATATATATAAAGAAATAAAACAATTTTTTTTACCAAAGAGTAGAGTATGTTATTAAGAAAAAAAAGTATGAACTCTTGCCATTTGCAACAACATGATATAATTAAGTAATGGAAGTCAGAAAAAAATGGATGATATCATTTATATAGAGAATATAAAGGAAAACAAACCCTAGAAGTCTGACTGTAGAATTGTGGAGGAAATTGGGGACTGGGAACCAAAGGTAGGAGGGGACTGAGAACACTGTGACTGAGGACTGTAGGTGCCTTCGTGACGGGTATAGTGTGGTAAAACACATCTGAAGAGAAGTGAACTGGTTCTTCTGAATCATATACAGTATTATAAACTAACATTACCTCAATAAAATAGGTAATAAAAACTTCATTAAAAGAAAAAATGAAAAAGATATTAATTATTCAATAGTGATAACATGTCCAAATATTTTACCAGTCACAATGAATGTAAAATGTTAATTCTCCTATTAAAAGTCAGAGATTGTCAGATTTTATTTTAATCTAAGTACTTACTACTTGCCAGAGTAACTTCCAAAACAAAATTATACAGCATAATTAAAATAAAGGGATAGACATAGGTTTTTTAGAAAGATGCTAATTAACAGAGGAAAAAAAGACTAGTACAGGCAATATTAACATGTCATCAGTCAGATGGGGGAACAAAATTATTAAATTGGACAAAGAGGAAACTTCACATTATAAACAGAACAACTTATCAAGATAAAAATTTCATATATTCTATGCACCTAACCATCCAGCTTTGACATATATAAAATAAACAAAATTAGAAATGTAAGTAGGTACTGTTAAATTCATAATCTTAGTGGGAGAATTTAGTATATTTCTCTTAGAATTTGATGATTAAAGTAGCAAAAAATCAGGACACATAGCTTTTAATAACATATATAAAACAAAACCTATATGCACACATATACATATTTAACAAAAGAATAAATATTTATTCCAAATACAAATGCATTCCTTTTTGCATAATTTGCCACACATTATTTCTCAGGAAGCACAAGAACATGCTCACTTTTTGATTCAACCAAATTAAAAATCAACAACAAACTGATAGCTAGAAACAATTTAACTACTTAGTGAAACTTTTAAAAGTCTTTTCAATAATTGCTAAGTTAAGAAGGAATAATAAAATATTCACAATATTTACAAAATAATGGAGACCATATAAAAGCACGAGGGTACACAGAAGTAGACACATAACAAAATACTAAAAGAATAGTGTTTCAAGAAAAGATAATTTAACATGGAAATCTATTTATGTAATTCACTCTAATAATAAGGGAGATCAATAATATGGGCATCTAAATACATTTTAAATTTTAAAAATTACCAACAATACATTTTAAAAATACTTAGGGGCTTGGAAAAGAGCTACATCTCCACACTTAAAGAACATTTATATCTATTTCTTACAGTACACCAAAATCAGTAATAAAACACTAGAAGTACTCCCATTAAAGTCAGGAATAGGCATCATTATTTAAGGCTGTCCTAGGCAATGCAATAAGGGAAAAAAAAACAGGATTATTAATAGTATATAATAAATAATATAAAATAAGAATATAAATGTTAAGAGAAAAAAAGCATGTTTTACAGGTAATATCATGTATTTTGAAAATCCATAGTAAATTAAAAAAATAATAATAAAGATTAGTGTAAAATTGTAAAATCATAGTTTTCCTGCATACAGCTATGACCAATTAGAAACTATATTGACAATCTCACAATTGTAAAAAGAAAAACCCCACAAAATAAATAGTATATCAGCTTAGAAGCATATAAGATTAATAGGAAGAAAGGGGTAAAATATTATCTGATATTAATATGAAGAAAGGGGGTAAAATATATTCCTCAGTATAATGAAGCTGCCAATTCTCCTTAATCTGAAATTTAATACAATCCCAAACAAAAACTTAACCATTAATTTAAAAATATATCTAGAAGTGAAAATAGTTAATAAAATAAAGAAAAATGAAGTAAAATATCTTCTAGAACCTAAAATATAAGTATGTTACTCTAGTTAAAAGAGACCTTAATAGTCCATGCAAATAGATTAGGGAATAAATAAATAAAATAGAATGGAGACTCCAAAAAAAGCACATTTAAGATAGCATAAAGATTGCATTGTAAGACATTTAATAGAAGAAAATATTTTTCCTATAGTGGAGTAGGACAAGTCCTATTAAGACAAAACCTAGAAGCCAACAATCAAATGGTTATTACATAAAATTTAATACCTATCTATGTTTAGTAGAAATATATACACAAAACTGTGAGAAGCAATACAGTGAAAGTACTTGCAATAAGTAACAAAGGATTATATACAGGATATATAAAGAACTAATAATTAACAAGAAAATATTAAATACCCAATAGAAATATAATGGACAAAACTATAAATAGGCAGTTTTTAAAAGAGGAAGTATAAATGGTTAATTAACAAAAATGCATTCCACACCAAAAATTGTCAGAAAAATGAAAACTAAAACAAAAGTAAAAATTTTTTTTCAGCCATCATATTGGTAATTTTTTTAAATTGCTGAATTCTAGTGTTGATGAGAATGTGGGATAATGAGTTGTCCCACATGCTTAAAGCCAGCACTTCACTTTGAGATGTTTGTAGTAGATATTCTGCTCAGCATTTCCTTGCTCTACAACTTGATTTTTTCAGAACTGCTCTTCGGACTCAAGGGAAGCTGGTCCCATCTTCAGTTGTAATATTGGGTCTGACTGAATCTCAGCCCCTGATATTTCAATCAGTGATCGGTCAAATTATGGAGAGTGAAAGGCCAGGAGAAGTATGATGAAAGCTTTTAGAAAAGTTCTCCACTCTTAAAGTGACCATTAGGAAACCAAATTATCTTTTGTCCACAAAAATATGAAAAAGGCAAACTGTAACCCTGAACCTTCTTCCACCACTGAATTTCCTCTTACATAGACTAATGATTTTCCTATCATGTGCCAGATAATGATGTAGATGCTAGGAACATATGGCATATAACGTAGACAAAACTCTCTGCTCATGAAACATTCTGCATGGAAAAATAAAAATAAGAATAAATTAATAGTATAATATCAAGGAAAGAGTACTGAAAATTTGGGGTGCAATTTAAATTTAAATAGGATAGTCCTGGGGGGCCTTCCCAAATAGGGGACATTAGAGTAAAATCTAAGGAGGAGGAAGAAAGGTCATATAACAGCTAAGAGGAAAAGATTCCAGGAAGAGGGAGTCAGTGCTAAAGCACAGAGGCCAAAGTATGCCTGGCAAGTTCAAGAGAGAGCAAACAAAGCAATGGATCAGATTGAGTGAGCAAGGAATAGAAATGTAGGAGATAAATTCAGAGAGGTAATGGGGCACCAGATGTGTGTGTGTGTGTGTGTGTGTGTGTGTGTGTGTGTGTTGGGAGCATATCATAATGGCTTAGGTTTTTGCTCTGAGTGAAATGAGAAGCCTTTAGAGGAATAAATGGTCTGAGTTCCATTTTAGCAAGATAACTATGGTTGCTGGACTGGCTGGACTGTAAAGAGTCAAGTGTAGAAATAGGGAGAGTGGTTAGGATTCACCTTAACAATCCAGGGAGAATTGACCATAGTGTGAACCAGTATGGTGGTAGTAGGGATGGTGGAAATAGTTACCTTCTGGATAGATTTTGAAGTTAGAGCCAACAAGATTTGCTGATACATAAAATAGAGGTTGTGAGAAAAAAGAGTAGAGTCAGAGAAGAATCCAAAGTTTTGAGCCTGAAAACTCCTGAGAAAGGAGTTGCCCTTAATTGAAAGACGCTGGTTTGGGGTGGAGAAAAGGAGAGATCAGCAGTCAATTATATCTCAGTATGGAGATATCATGTGGGCATTTGGATATTCAGTTTGGCCAAAATTGATTTGGAGGTAAAAATTTAAGAGTTGTCAGAATTCGGGCCTCCCCTGGTGGTGCAGCGGTTGAGCACTGGGCTGGGAAGCTGCCCACAGCCTCTGCAGCACTGGTTCCATTCCTGGTCACCAGCAAGGGTCCCACATGGTGCACAGACCTCTCCTGCCGCCCACTGCTCCCCTTGGCAGTGTGTTTCATCAGTCTGCCAGTTCTGTTCCCCGCTCTGGCTCTGGTGAATCCTCTCACCCTCCCTTGCTTCTGACTGTACCCAGTGCTTGTATAAACAAACAAACAAACAAATAAATAAATCTTTTAAAAAAAAAAAGAGTTGTCAGAATTCACCCTCACTTAAAGTCAGGGGATTTGTGAAGAGATTACCACAGGAGTAAATAGATTATAGGACTTAGTTCTAGGAGACTCCAGCATTAAGATGTAGAAAAGCTAGCAGGGAAGAGCAGTCAAGGAGAATGGGAAGGAACAGCCAAGAAGGTAAGGGAAAAAAAAAAAAAAACAGGAAAGCCTGATGTCCTAAAAGCCAAGTGAAGAAAGTGTTTTAAGGAGTAGGGTGCAACTGATAAGCCAGCATTACATAATGACTAAGATAAGCACTCTAAATCTATTCTGTCAGGTTCAACCTCTACTCTGCCATTTATTTGCTGTGTGACCTTGAAAAAGTCACTATACCTCTCTGTTTCTTCTCCATCTATAAAAGGAGTATTAAATGGCCTCTCTTTCATGTGGTTGGTTGTGAGACTTTAGTGTCTAAATTTGCTTAACAATCTTAGAATAGTGCCTGGAATATAGTTTCGAATAGTATCTGGAATACAGTAGGTGTCCAATAAAAGGCAACTATGATTACTTTGTATTGATGACTATTTGTTGCTTTTACCCTGTTTTATTGATATAGAATTGACATATAGATCTGTGTAAGTTTAAGGTGTGCAGCATCATTACTTGACTTACATGTGTTATGAAATAATTACCACAGTAACTTTTTTTATTATAAATAATAAATTTTATTTTTATATTCCCCATACAATTGCAGCCCCCCCCCCATTCTGACCCCAATCCCTCCCCTCCCGCCCCCGCCCCCCTAAAAGTGTCTCTGGTTCATAGTTTTTTGTTGATTTTGATTTTCACTTTCTTATAGTTAATCATTTTCCTGGTCCCTTATTTAAGTTTTCTAGATTCCTGCTATGAGTGAGACCATCCGGTATTTTTCTTTTTCTTTCTGGCTTATTTCGCTGAGCATGATCCCTTCCAGCGCCATCCATGTTGCTGCAAATTGCATGTGTTTATCTTTTTTGAATGCTGAGTAATATTCCATGGTATATATGTACCACATCTTCTTGATCCAGTCATCTATTTTTGGGCATTTGGGTTGTTTCCAAAGCTTAGCTATTGTAAACAGTGCTGCTATAAACATAGGGGTGCAGGTGTTCTTTGGAATTGATGTTTCTGTGTCCTTTGGGTAAATACCTAGGAGTGGAATTGCTGGATCATATGGAAGCTCTATGTTTAGTAGGTCCAGAAATCTCCACACAGCTCTCCACAGTACCACAGTAACTTTTATTTCACACCCATCATCTCATATAGATACAAAAGAAGTAAAAAAAAAAGAAAGTGTTTTTCCTTGTGATAAGAACTCTTAGGATATATTCTCAACTTCTTCCTCTTATATGATACCAGCTGTGATTATTACTATACTTAATAGCAACAAGTAAGAGAAGTAGTAATAATAGTAGCAACAGCAATAGCAGTAAAAATAAGTAATAGCAGTAAAAATAAAGTAATAGTAAAAATAAAGTAATAGTAAAAAATGAGTAATAGCAGTAAAAATAAAGGATGCCTCCCTGGTGGCACAGGGGTTAAAGTCTCAGGGCTATCAAGCTTTTGCCAACTACTGCAGCATAAATTCAATCTCCAGCCAGAGGAGCTAACCCACATATGGCACAGCAGACCTCACCTGTCTTGCTCGCTGCTCCCCTCAGCAGTGTATTTCTGTTGAATACATCTGTTTTTATACATTATAAGCTAATACAGACATGTAACATATCTGTACATGAAAGTTAAAAATTGGGTCTCTGTTCATGTTACCATATAAGTCTTTCTTGGGCCTTCCCTGGTGGTGCAGTGGTTGAACGCTGGGTTGCGAAGCTGCCCGCAGCCTCTGCAGAGCCGGTTCGATCCCTGGCCATGGGGCAAGGGTCCCACATGGTGCGCAGACCTTTCCTGCCACCCACTGCTCCCCTCAGCACTGCATTTCATCACTCTGCCTGTTCTGTTCCCTGCTCTGGCTCTGGTGAATTCTCTCACCTTCCTGCGCTTCTGACTGTACCCAGTGCTTGTTTAAATAAATAATAATAAAAAAAATCTTTAAAAAAAATAAACAAGGATGTTAAAAAAAAAGTCTTTCTTGCTAAACTTATAAAAAACATTACTTTGTGAAATAAAACAAATTGTTTACCAAATGTTACACTCTTGTGGTCTCACTTCTGGATGATTACTCCAGGGAAATTATTAGAAGGAAGGAAAATGGTGTACATTTGAAAATGTTCATCATAGTATTATTTATATTGTTGTAAAATTGGGGAAAAATACCACAATAGGAAAATATTTAAATTGAAGTCTATCCAATGTGATATACATACTATAAAATGCTCATTGTATAGAAATATGTATTTAAACTCTGTGTGTGTGCTTGTGTTTTTAACAGCTCAATCTCAATCAACTAAGCCATTAAATGTAATTGTGTGAATTCTACCTGGGCTTAAGAGTAGGGGGGGAAGCAGAAAAGTAGCACTCTTTATAAAATTTTGGCTTAAGAATTCTTAATTCTGAGAAGCAGAGTCAGGTGGGGATTGTAGTTTGTCATGAATTACATATACAGCTCTTTCCCTATTTCCTATGGGGTTACTTTCTGATAAATGCATGGGTTCCTCAGTACACAGTTTTGGAATCAAAATTCTAATCAAGGAAATTGGTTTATATAAGTGAGATGAAGTTGGTGGTGGATGCTACCAGAGTCAAGGTAATGTAGGACTACTTGGAAATTCTAAGTTCTCTAAGTCTGAGAACTCTTAGTGAAGAATAGAGAAAAGAGCCATATGAAGAAATAACGCATTATCAAAAGCAGGCTGGCATTTGAATGAGAGCTGAGAATTTGAGGATCAGTGTCTCCACCGGGACCGAAGACAGAAAAGATAGGAAAACTTGAGATACAATCCTGCCAGAAACAAGGCACTGGGAGAAATACCTGACCTCCCCACTGGTGTTCCACAGTTTCTAGCTTAGAGTAGCTGAGGGAACATACATCTTTTAGACAGAATTCAGTCTGTGTCACTGCTGGGACTGAACAATGGGTTTTCCTGTGCCTTGCTTTTGGCTAGTTCCAGCAGTCCTGAAAAACACCTGTCCCTTCCCAACCCAAGCTCTGTGGCATCCTGGGACTCACATCCCTATAGTGACCAGAGGACCATGTGTCTTCTGGAGAGAACTCTGTCTGTGGGTATTGCTGGGGGTATTAGACTTTTTCCCAGCTCCCACAGACTGCAAAACACCTACTCCTCCCCTGCCTAGACACAGGGAAGGGGAAGTCTATCTACTAGGCAGAATAAAATCACCTATGGTGCTTGCCTATGACCAGAAGCCTTGCTCCCCATTCCTACACCTACTTTGTTCTCACCTGAGCCTCCAGGGAAAATTTTTACCAGGGACACCTGCTGAGAACAGAACTAGATTATAGCTGAGGAGTCAGGTGCAATCTGGGACTTTCTGAAAGGACTGCCAGTGGAGTGTACCTCAAGTTGATAGAGATTGCAGATCCCTACTTTGGTCAAGCACCTGAGGCACCCAGGGTGGCATATGCCCTTGGCATTCTACTTCAGCAACCTCCTTACAACCTGTAACCTTAGCTCCCACTATGCAGGTTGGTTCCTGGGATATTACCCCATTCTGACTCTTGAGCTCTAGTCATCCTAATTAATAATGAAGCCTTAACCAATACAATAATAGAAAGAAGAGCATCCAAGGCCAAACATCCTGGACCAATAACGTAAGTCTGTTACAGCAAGACTGTGAAGGAAATCTGCTTTTCCAAATCCATAGAAACAAACAAGACACAAAACATGATGCGAAGACAAAGGAATTTACTACAGTAAATGGATCAAGACAAAACCTTAGGAAAAAATCCTAATGCAACCAAACAAAGAAAACTACTACAAGAAAACTTAAAATCAACAGTCTCAATGATGTTATCTGAAATTGGGGTAACAATAGGGAAACTACAACCAACACAGAGAAAACAGGAAAAGTTCCAAACAGAAATCTTAGAGCTCAAGGAGATAATAGCTGGTGTGGTGTAAAAAATATTATAGAGGCGCTTAACAGTAGACACAACTAGGCAGAACACCAAATCAATAATTAGAAGATAGGGGTATGGAAAAATATCCAAAAATACCAGCAAAAGAAAAAATAGTTTTTTAAAAAAAAATGGAAGTAGATATAAGCTGTATGTGAAAGACATAACCTACCAGACATAAGCTGAAGAAATAAGCTACCAGAACCTATGGGATGCAACAAAAGCAGAACTAACAGAAATACAAAGGATCATAGGAAACAACTATGAGCATCGTTATGCCAATATATGGATAATCTTAAGAGATATGGACAAATTCTTAGAAACAAACAACCATCCAAGATTGAATCAAGAGGAAACAGAAAACCTGTTTCTGCAATTACAGGTAAGCAATGTGAAAAGAAATCAAGTCTCTTCAAAAAAAGCAAAGGCCAGGACCAGATGGTTTCACCAGTGACTTCAACCAAATTTTCAAAGATGATCTATTACCTAATTTTCTCTAACTCTTGCAAAAATTGAGTAAAAGGAAATCTTTCCAGACACATTTTTTTAAAGATTTATTTATTTATTTATATAAGCACTGGGTACAGTCAGAAGTGTAGGAGGGTGAGAGAATTCACCAGAGCGGGGAACAGAACAGGCAGAATGTCGAAATACACTGCTGAGGGGAACCGCGGGCGGCAGGAGAGGTCTGTCACACCATGTGGGACCCTCGCCGGTGGCTGGGGATCGAACCGGTGCTGCAGAGGCTGTGGGCAGCTTCAGGATCTTCACAGCCCAGTGCTCAACCGCTGCACCACCTGGGGAGGCCCAATTTCCAAACACATTTTATGAAGTTAACATTACACGATACCAAAAGCAGACAAGGACATCACAAAAAAGAGAACTACAGGCCAGTATCCTTGACAATCATGAATGTGAATTTCTCAATAAATTCTTAGCAAACCAAATTTCAACAATAAATTTAAAGGATCATACATCATGACTAAGTGGAATATATTCCAGGGACAAATAACCTAATCAAAAAATGGGCACAAGAGGTAAATAAACACTTCTCTAAGGAAGACATACACCTGGCCAAAAAGTACAGGAAAAAAATACTTATCATCACTTATTGCCAGGGAAACACAAATCTAAACTAAACTTCATATCCACAAGAATAACCCATATCAAAAAGGATCAGAAACAGTAGGTGGTTGTGAGGTTATGGAGATAAAGGAACTCTCACACACTGTTGGTGGGAATGTAGATTAGTCCAGCCCTTATGGAAAACATTGTCATGGTTTCTTGAACTATTAAAAGTAGATCTATCATATAATCCAGGAATTCCACATCTGGGTATCTACCCATAAAATATTACAAAACAATAATGCAAAGTGATATATGCACTCCTATGTTCATTATAACACCATGTACAATAGACAAGTTATGGAAACAACCTAAGAGCCCAACAACAGATGAATGTATTAACAAGAGATGGTGCAATAGAATATTTCTAAGCTGCAAAAAATGATTAAATCGTGCCATTAGTAACAACATGGAGGGGAAAAATGTTATTAAATAAGTCAAAGAGAAACACAAATAACAGATTATTTCATTAATACGTGGCATATCAAAGCAAAGGAGAAGACAAACACAAACCAAAAGAAAACGTCGAATCTCACTGCAGAACTGAGACTACCAGAATGGAAGGAAGGGATAAGAAGCAAGTGGGGAGAGGACCAATGAGAAGTGATAGAATCATATGGATGTCTCGGTGGGATGATGGGAGTGTATGATAACATATGTTAGGCAGTGTGAACCTCTACCTCTAAAGTATAAACATCGGTGTAAACCAGTGTTACAAAAAACATTTTTTAATGTTTAATTCTTTATGGTTTAGCCACATGACACATTGATAAAGACTTGCAGGTTCCCAAGCTAGTTATAGGTCATACCTAAGCAATCACCATTGAAGCTTTCTCATTCTTTGCAGCTGGCCTCATGAAGCAGAGAAATTTTGTTTATTGATTCTCGATGTTTTGTTAGCCTCTTCATGTCATTTGGAATATCTTTTCAGGCAATATGAAGTAACTATATTTTAGTGCACATCTTTACTCTATAAATGTGATTTTCAGTTTTGCAGCCCAAGGATGCATTCCATGTATGAATAGGAGTCTTTTGTGCAACAAGAGTGAAGTCATCAGCTTCTATGCTATGATGAAGAAATGTTCATCTTCTAATGTGTATACATGTAAGCCACCTCTTTAAAATCAGCCCACTTAAATGGCACTTTGTACACTTCTATGTATGACACATCAATGTCCATTAATTGCATGAAGAGAACTGAGATTCCAATGGCAAAATCTGTAAAAGTAGATATACAAAGAAAAGTGGAAGCATCTGTTTAATATATACGACATTAGAATTTAATTTTACCTCTGTGATGCTTTTGTGTGGCTGCAGTGTTACAGCAGAGCACATAAGCATAGCCGTGCAGTGTCAGCAGGTGCATGCCACCAAATTACTGCTTTTAATTTGCATATTCATCTGCTAAGAAGCATGTCATTATCATATCAAAGGGATACTAAGCAACATCTAGCTTGGAGAGATGTGGCATAGTTTCAATAGGAGCAATTAATGCAAGATGAGGACTCTCTTTCTGTCATGTCTCCCAGGGCTAGCTGTAATCGGGCTGATTATTGGATACCAATAAGACTGAGGGCCCAGTTGGCACAGAATAAGAGAAGAACTGGAAAGGGAGCCTGCTAGTCCTCTCCAGTGTACACTTGATGGCAATGTGATGCTCTGGTCACTCAAAAGAAATCTGTTCTTATTATAGGTGCTGTTTCTATACAGTCATCTATTTAAGTTGTCAAGAAATGATCAAATATAGACCAAAAGTAGTCATGTATTTAAAAAAAGAGAATGATCTTGACATTAGAGGGCTTGTGAAGGGAGCCTTAAAGAGATATTGAAATCATGTTCACTAATACAGGGTTTACTTCCTACGTAAATTCCATTCAAACAAACAAACATCATTTCCCTCCTGGAAGCATTTGTTGATCACTGATGTATATGTCAGAATATGTTGGGTAATAGAGACACAGGTACAAACTAGTCACAGCATTTAATCTCAACGAACCTTCAACTGAACAGTGGAGACAGACTTGCAAACCAAACAAAACTTGAATACCATTTGCCTTTTTATTGTTTAAGAACTTAGAAAATGTCACTCATATGCAGAATCTTTTTTTAATATGACAGTAAAAACATATGATACCTCTTTTTAGGTAAGATGTTAATTACAGAATTTTTAATTTTAGTTTGGTTTTAGAAGTGAGTTCATTTTCCCTCTCCCAATGAGAGTAGCACCTCTCATTGGATGCATTGGTGTAAGTGCTACTAAATAAAACAGGAAACATGAATAGATTTCTTATAGTGCCTGGGATAAAATGGTACACATATACATTTTCATTAATTTATTCAACAAATACTTTTGAACACTCACTATGTACAAGCAGTGCTGTAATCACTGGGGTTATAAAATGAGTCCAAGCGTGTGCCTAATGGAAAGTTCAGTGAAATACATTCAACAAGCATTTAATATGTTATGTGGATGCCTTCCTGGTGGCGCAGTGGGTTGATTGCCACACTGTGAAGCTGTCCGCAGCCTCTGCAGCGCAGGTTTGATTCCTGGCCGGCCAGGGAGAAACCCACATGGCACAGCAGACCTTTCCTGTCTTGCCTGATGCTCTCCTCAGCTGTGTCTTTGGTCTGTCTGCCTGTTCTGCTCCCTGCTCTGTCTCTGGTGAATTCTCTCACCTCCCGCACAGCTGACCTGTACCCCAGTTCTTGTATAAATAAATAAATCTTTAAAAAACAATGTACCTATGTGTACTGAGTAAGGAAGTGAAAGGAATACAAAGTTTATCTTGTGGGCTGCATATCAGCAGTGAATATAAGAAAGGCTTCCAAATGGCCAAGCTAGACCTATACCCAAATGGGTTATGTGAAACAAAACTTAAAAATAATAATAGATATTCTTTTATGGGTGTCCAATCTACCAAGTAGTTTCAGACATCAACCAGTCAACTAAGGACAGCCTTTCAAAATTTACCAACACTTTTTAATTAATTGCTGCTAAAATATCAGAAATGAGGCATTAACTCATGAACATCAAAGAACTTTAAGGAAATTATCTAATTTTATACTCAAGATTTGTACTAATATATACAAGTTGCTGATAAGGAAACCAAGTCTCAGAGAGGTTGCATTTTCTAAAGTCACCCAGTTGGTAATAACTGTGTAGGATTGGAGTTTTCTGGTGTGAAATATGTATTCTATTCACAGTTCTTTATAACACTGTTTATAACACAGCATCCCAGTTTAACCCATTTTGAGGCAATGAACTTGAATAGCAGAACTTACAAGATTAAATCTAGTGCATATAATAAATGTCTCCAAACGGTATCCATTTTCATTAGATACTGGAGGGAGCTGATTAAGGAATCAAATCTCAGGATTTAATCTTCAAATAAATTCTACTCTATCCTTGAATTTCTTACTCAACATCTGGACATGCTGTTAGTACTTTTTGCATTGTTATACTTTTGGATTCTTATAAAATTAAAAAAAATGTACTTTGGCTATTGTAAATAGTGCTGCTATAAACATAGGGGTGCAGGTACTCTTTGGAATTGATGTTTCTGTGTCCTTTGGGTAAATACCTAGGAGTGGAATTGCTGGATCATATGGAAGCTCTATGTTTAGTAGGTCAAGAAATCTCCACACAGCTCTCCATAGTGGTTGGACCAGTCTGCACTCCCACCAACAGTGCAGAAGAGTTCCTTTTTCTCCACAACCTCGCCAACATTTGTTGTTGCTAGTTTTTTTAATATGTGCCATTCTCACTGGTGTAAGATGGTATCTCATGGTAGTTTTGATTTGCATTTCCCTGATTGCAAGTGATGTTGAACATTTTTTCATATGCCTGTTGGCCACTCGCATTTCCTCTTCAGGGAAGTTTCTTTTTAGCTCTTCTGCCCATTTTTTGACTGGATTATTTTCTTTAAAGCCCAAAAATAGATGACTGGATCAAGAAGATGTGGTTCATATATACTATGGAATATTACTCAGCATTCAAAAAAGATAAACACATGCAATTTGCAGCAACATGGATGGCGCTGGAAGGGATCATGCTCAGTGAAATAAGCCAAAAAGAAAAAGAAAAATATCGGATGGTCTCACTCATAGCAGGAATCTAGAAAACTTAAATAAGAGACCTGGAAAATGAATAACTATAAGAAAGTGAAAATCAGGGTCAACAAAAAACTATGAACCAGAGACACTTTTGGGGGGGTGGGGGGCGGGGAGGGGAGGGATTGGGGTCAGAATGGGGGGGTTGCAATTGTATGGGGAATATAAAAATAAAATTTATTATTTAAAAAAATGTACTTTGGTACTGTAGCAACTTCTTTCATTCTAGAGAAAAGTTTAAATGTATTCATACACAACCCCCCAAAATTAAATATTTTGGATACAAGTCCTTAGCTAGATATATACATTAAGGATATTTTCCCCAAAGTGAAAAAAGAAATTTAAAAGAATATTTTCACCAGTTACACATTTTACCAAAATCTTTGTTAGTGATTCGATTTTCTGATTATTTTGAATTGTATTTTTTTTATTAAGTTGAGGCAGGGGTAGAGGGTGTGGAAGAAGGTGGGGAGAGGGCTCAATGGACTCTGGTAGAAGGTTTTGGGGTCTAGTATGGTAATAAATATGAAGAAGTATGAATCTATACCCCTAAATTATATAAGCATTGTAGACCAATATTACATCAATAAAAAAATACAATTTTGGATGTTTTTATTTTGATTTATTTAAGCCTACATCCACCCACAGAAGTCTTCAAGAACACTCTCTAATTTTCAGGAGACCCTAATTCAAATAATAACCTCACACAGGAAAACTTTAATTAGTTGTATACACAACTCTGTTGGAGGCATGCTCTCTAAAGATGACCTTTCAGAAATAAATCGTATCTTCAACAGTTTATTATGTGCCCTCCTGTTAGTCTTAGTACAACCTTCCACGATTCTACACAATAGTTATAAACCTCAAATAAATCCTCAAAAAGCAAAAAAACAAAAAACAAAAAAACCCAAAAAACTTTGAATAGGTTTTTTACTCAGTTCATGGAGGAAAACTCTTATGTCTCCTGTTATCATTATGACTTACAATGATGATAGGGTTTTTAAGTCAACTTATATATCTCTGTGTTTAACTATTATGGTATGTAATAGACCCTCAATGCTCTTATTAGAAGGTTTAGAAAATCACTTCATCTACCTTATGTAAATGTGGGATATTCAGATAATAAGATATTTTTGGTTTCTAAGGAAAGCTAAAGAAGCTGCTTTCACTCATGTCTATATGTTTATATTAGCAACAGAGACATTAAGTTATATTATTGGATATAGTCAAAAAAGAAAATGTGCTGTTCTTTAGAAGAAATTAAGCTTTATTGTTGGTATTCAAATAATCAGAGATAACATTATTTGTCCCAGACAGAAAATAAAAAAATTATTTCCTTCTTAGTTTTATTTATTTACTTATTTACTTTAACACTTTTATTAAGGTGACATTGGTTTATAATATGGTATGTGATTTGAGGGGATAGTTTCATGCCTATGTTGCCATCTTGCTGAACTTTACAGCATGGGTATTTTTTAAAAAGTTTTTCAACTGATTTAATGTACAGTCAGAGGTACAAACCCATAATTCAGGTATCTAAGAATAAGATAATCTCCAGTTTGTTCTTAATTCTGAGATTTATTAGTTGTTTTCATGAAAATACACTCATAGAATCAGACATTTCACATTACAAAAAACAATGCAATTATTGACTTTTTTCCTTTTGATCATGTACATTGTGTTGTACTTTACAGGAAAAGCACTAAAAAACCTCTCAAACTTAGGTGGAGTTCACCCAGTTCTATATGGATATCGTGTAGCCCTGTTAAAGTACTGAAACAAAACAAATATGCAAATTCTTGTTGGCTGCATCAAGTATCTTAACATAGCTAAGTTCTAATTTTACGTGTATAAGAACAAACCAGATCTCTGATTATAATGTATAAGCACATTTTAGTAATATGGACCTCATAGACAAAACTTATACTTTTTCTGATGCCTTAGGCTTGTTTTACCAGTTGGTAAAAAAGTTATGAAACTGGTTGATTATTTCTAATAAAAAATTGGATTACTTTAACTGTGAATTATTACTTTAACTGTGAATTATTCCAGGTGATCAGTTTGCATATGTACACCATGTGTATAACACTATTATTGTATGTTATTAAATTGTTGGGAAAATTTATTGTAATTTTTCTGTGGATCAATTCAAACATTACTAGGCCTGAGAGAAATGAAAGAAAGTGGAAGATATAATTACTTATTCATGACAAAATGTGACACAATTTTTGTTTTAAAATAAACCCCATGCATTATAGATGAGTATTTGTTTTTAGAGGCCTCATTCAGTCAGAAAAAAACTTGCAAATTACTTCCTTCTTTTGGATTATGTCTTTACCAGTAAATATACTGGAAATGATTCTACATTGAAGTGGGTTTTGATAGAAAGAACAGCACTGTCTCAAATTAGAATATTTACTTCTAATTTATTTTGATATATCATAAAATTTGGTGAAAAAACAATTATGAGGCAAAGTTTAAGATTTGCAGTGTTCTCTATTTTAATGAATAGAGCACTAGATAGTAAATTTCAGGATTTGGATATTCATCCAAAACTGGGAGCTAAATAAGCACTGGAGGTTGCCTTAATCAAGGCTTTGGTGTGTGGAGGCCTCATAAGCGTGCTTTCAACAGGTAACTAGTATATGTTAAATAATCACCCAGCATCAACAGGCTAAATTAAAATACCCTACTTCAGCTAAATTCAGCTCATTAAATTTCAAAACATCTTCATGAGTAATAGAACTAATAAAACTCTATCTTATAGACTACAGAGAAAGATTATGCTTTGCTGATGACAAAACTGAAATTGCATGAATTTTAGATTGATGTATTGATCACAGAATTTTAGATTGTATGAGGCATGTTTGAGGTGATGATAGATCTATATGTACATATATGTTTATATTTGATATATAATTATAAATATGTAGATTTTTATATGAATGTCATCAAATTCTTTATGAAGATATAAGTTTTAGAGCCAAGTTGATTGTAAAAAAACAAAAACAATTCAAACTCACCTAAAAAAATAGTGGAATTTATTTGCTAACAGGGCAGACCTGGCTTCATTTAGAGCCTAATGATGTCATCGGGCCTCTTCCTTGGTTTCTTTCTCAGACACCCTCCACTTTGCATCAAAATGGTGCTGAAAGCTTTCCTCTCCTCACACTGTCACTTCCATCCTGACAGTCTGTAACCCTTATGAGAATTACTTTTCTTCAATAGCTCTAACAGAAAAACCTAGGCATGACTTGGATCACCTGTGCCTGTGCTACACCAACCACTGTGGCCTGGGAGATAAGGTTTTCTTGTATCTAGGTGGGCATTGAATGAGTGAGGAACATTCTTCCCCCAGTCACATGAAGAGAATCTTCTCCTAGAGGAGATTTCTGTTCTTTGTATAAAGTGGTAAAGGTAATGGCCTGACCAAAAAAAAACAGCATATACTTCTCATCCATATACAATGCCTTTTGTATCTGACTCCTGTCTACCACTGTAGCTTTGTTAGCTCTCGTTCCCCATAAATATATTAACTCCACTAGACCCAATTACCAGTTTCCTGAATTTTAATGTGTTTGTTGAATGAACAACTATACAAATAGTTGTCTGTATGCTATTCCTAATTACATGAAAACTTAGGGACTATTATTCTATAGTGTTGAATAAATATGTAGGTGGATTCATTAATGATGGTTTTATATGATGAAGGTGCTTCTGTTTAAGTATCTATCTATCTCTTCTCTCATGTTGAAGGCAAAAATCCCATTGTCTGCATCCTTCAGAGCACCTACTATAATGCTCTGTACATACTATGTGCTTAGTAAATGTTACTGAATTGAAATGAACAGTTCATTCTAGTTCTTAGGTAGAGCACTTTCTGCTTTCCCATGTTGGATATTTTCCCTCAAGAAGCTATCAAATGCTGTAATTTACATGTGTTTATTTGATAAAGAGACTTTCCTCTAAATGTAAACATTCTGATATCATAGTGGTTGTCTAGAGCAGTCTACATTATAAAAATTGTGTTGCCTGGTTTCTAGATTGAAATTGAGCACTGGAGAGTTTTAGAAATATTAGAGTCCATAGGTGATAAAGTTCCTAATTACATAGATTTACTTATTTATAAGCAGACTGGTTAACCTCGTTTAAAAAGCAGTGTAGAGATATTTGGAAGGAAACAGGTGGCCATAGAAGAAAATTATTCTGTGAACACTTTTGCTTTCAATATAGGTCAAATTTGCTAACTATGTTACTAGTAATAAATCACATTAGTATGGTTTAGTCTCTGTTGCTTTCACATGCAAAAGTTTCATAATTCATGTGAAATAAACATTTAGTTGACAGCAAAGCTTAAAGTGAACCAAGTGCTTAGTTGCCAAGAAACCTGATGCATTTTCAGACTACATTAATAGAAGTAAAGTGACTGAACAAAGGAGGTGATTATTTACTGCAGTTGATACTAGTTAGAAAATATCTGGGACATTGTATTCAGCTCTGGACTTGATCATGTTTTAAGAGGGAGCTTATCCAAGGGAGAAAAGATTGTCCAAAGGAGAGGAACTCAGAGAGTGTAAGGGCTGATGCAAAGCCACAAGGGGATGAGCTGCATGAGCTAAAGATATTTGGTCTAAAACAATAATACTTAATTGAAAAAAAAAAAGTAAGCCTTATTAGCATGGCTAATATAAGGAGTAAGAATTGGACCTTTCCACATATCCAGTTAGAGTATAAAACTAGAGCCAAGAGCTGAAAGCTACATATTTCAGTTCAATAATTTTTTAAAAGATTTATTTATTTATACATACAAGAACTGGGGTACAGGCCAGAGTTTTGGGGGGTGAGAGGATTCACCAGAGACAGAGTGGGAACAGAACAGGCAGATCGTCTGAAATACACTGCTGAGGGGAGCAGCAGGCAAGTCAAGAGAGGTCTGCTGCGCCATATGGGTCACCTCCCTGGCCAGGGATCGAACTTGTGCTGTAGTGGCTGTGGTGAGCAGCATAGGTTGCGTCTTAACCCCTTGCACCACCAGAGAGGTCCCAGTTCAATAATTTTTTAAAGTTCTGATTCTCCACTTTCAAAAAATACCAAACATTTTCAAAATGCATAATGGTTTAGCTGTCACTGGAAGTGACAACTCAAATTCTTCATGATCATTTGTCAGAGATGTCAGCTCCACATCCATTATTAGCTATGTGACTTTAGATAAGTTAATTTACCTCTCTGTACCTCAGTTTTCTTATCTTGAAAGTCAGTTTTTGAGATTGCTGTCGGAATTACATGAGATGATAGAGCCAGGCCATCCACATGGTGTCTACACATAGTAGGTGATTGATGAAGGGCAGCATTATTAGCAGAGAGGCTTGAGAAGGGCCTCTCTGGACCATGCATAAATAATAGGGAAGAATAACATCAAGTTTAACTCTGTAGGCCCTTATATACAACCAAAGGTTGACAAAAGTTTGTGTGAAATTATCATGTGTCTTCCTCATTTTGTATAGTGGTTGATTTTAGATCCACTAGTAATGGTTGCATATTTTATTGATCTTTATTATACTCCTGTTCTGCCTCATACATTGTTTTTCTTAATTTAAACATTGTTAGAACTGTTACCTTGAACTCCTCCTCAGGCATATTCCATAGTTCGGCTGAATTGAGACTTCTTTTAGAATTTTTTTTTTTTGATCCAGCATTTGTGATATATTCACTCTCTTCATGTTTAGGCATGTACATTTTAATAAGGTCTTCTCTCCTCTCCTCTCCTCATTCGACAAAGTCCAACATCCATTTATGATGAAGTCCCTTGAAATCCTCGGGATAGAAGGAACATACCTTAACATGATAAAAGCCATATACGACAAACCCACTGCCAATATTATTCTCACTGGTGAAAAGCTGAAGGCCTTTCCTTTAAGATCAGGAACAAGACAAGGTTGTCCTCTCTCACCACCACTCTTCAATATAATACTGCAGGTCCTAGCCAGGGCAATAAGACAAGAGAATGACATACAAGGAATCCAAATAGGGAAAGAAGAAGAAGTAAAACTATCACTATATGCAGACAATATGATAATATACATAGAGAACCCTAAAAACTCCACAGAAAAACTACTCTTTTCTTAATAAATATACCAGCTTTTTTACCAAGGGTCTTTATATGTCTATTATTTCACAGACTCTTGCCTTTGCACCTGTTTAGATGGATGTACACTGTTGCTAGTAAGGGATTATAGGTAGGAACTGGGGCAGAGGGCACTGAAGGGTCACCTCCACTGAGCATCAGGTGTTCAAGTTCCATATAGTTCTGCCGGTACCCAGGCTGTATAGTGGGATTCCACCAGGACCACCTCCCTGAGGCCAACTCCTCAGCCAAAATGTCTTATAAAGTCTCACACCTATATGATCCACTAGGCTGTGATCAAGCAATAGATGTAGGACTGCTGAGTGTGGACTATAGAGCATTCAGTTTTAGCCTTGTTTTGGTCATGGGTGGGGATAATGTGGGTGTTTTGTATATCAAAGTCCCAGGCTGCAAATAATAGCTTTCTCTTTGAGGAGACATGGTGATTCAATCTGGCTTTCCCCACTGGTTCAGGCTTCAGTTGTTTGAATCTAGGAGCTATAGGCTCAAGCCAGTAACAATCACTCGTATAGCTCTCCAGAGTAACCCTGTGCACCCCTTTCTCCAGTATAGTGTCTGTTTTTTAAAATACCTGATGCTTCTCTGTTTCGTAGATTGCTTTTTTTATGGTAGTTTCTTTTGAGGTAGAAAAGGTTTTTAATTGAATGTAGCCCCATTTATTTATTTTGCTTTTGTTTACCTGCTATTGGGGAAAATATCGGGATAGTTTCACTCATCTGTGGCATATAAATAACCAAAAATCATACACAGGCAAAAATTCAGTAGAAATAAATATTGAACTCAGTGAAAGAATTTAATGGTTACCAGAGGGAACAGCAGGGAGTGATATAGAGGGCTACTGGCACAGGTGATTTGGTGGAGGTTAGTGGAAAATGTACACATATGGAAGAGCAAAAATGTAACAACAAAATTAAAAAAAAACCATCTATTAAATGTTTTAAAATGTCAAAGAAACAGTCACCAATGTGTTCCATTGAGTTAATACCAGCACAGGGCTCTCCTACAGCAGTCACCCTCTCTCCCATGGCTTTTGCTTTCTTGGTATTGCTTTCATTGTACTTTTTTCAACCCCTTTCCACTATTCAGTTGCTCCTCATGTATGCAGTGTTCATCCTTTTGTCTTTCAGAGTTTGTTGTCTTTGTTTTATGCTATGGTTGTGAATATATGAAGGAGATTTGCCCTCATTTACACTTGCCAGACTCCATGTATAGGTGGTTGATTTTAATGTTTCTCTTGTCTTGATTTTTAATTGACACTTTAGCCAAAGGAATTATAATTTTTCTTAATAATAAAAATTGTTTATGGAATGCCTTCCTGAGTTTATGGAATGATGGAATGAAATTGAGTGTTATGTTTATGTGATTGGGAAGGAGAATTACTCAAGATAAGGTATTAGAGATAAAAGAGGGTGACTGTTGAACCAAGCAGAGGCAAACTTACACTTTGCAATATGGCTCATGCATAATAAATGAGGACATTTAAAATGAAATACAAAGAACAGACATATAAATATGTATCCCAATGACAACATAGAATTTATTGGAACCAATTCCATTGAAATTGCAAACTTATTAAGCATCTTGTCAGTCTTTGAAGAATTAAAGATGAGCAAAAAAAAGAAAAATTAGAAGTGATCTGTTCTTGAAAGAATTTAACAGTGTATCTGAGATACAGAAATATATAGAACTCATCATAAATCCCAACAAAACAATTTAAACCAAATTCTGTGGAATAAAGACTATGAAACAATGAATTGAAAGGAAGTATAGTTCTCCTGACAGGGAGTTAGGGAAGTTTGTAGAAGTGATATTGGCACTGGTCCTAACTTCCTTTATGTGGCTGAAGGACAGGCATTTGAGACCCTGGGAATAGCATTCATCATGGTAAGGAGATGTGGAAAGCATCCATCTTCTAGGGATGGCAAGCTGTCTGGAGTGATTTGAATATGGGAAAGACTGGGAAAAGGAAGGAGTGGCAAGGGATGAGCCTAGAAAGGCAAGTGCAGTCAAATGTTAACAAACAAAATCATACTAAGGAATTAAATAAGGAAATAATTTTGGGGAGGGATTTTTCCATAATATCATAGATACTATTAGGTATCCCCCATGGGGCCCCAGTGACTTCTTTGGGCCATTGAGTAACAAAATCTGCTAGAAAGGTTGCTGAACTTTAGACAATTGGTAGAGGTCTCAGTCTGCAGAAATGAGAGAAGACTAAAACTTGGAGATCCTAAATGTTCTTGAATAAAACATGAAATAATGAAAATTGAATTTGAAGAAGGTCAGAAACAATTGTAAGTCACAAGATTGTTAAAGAAATGTGTAGATAAAGAGAAAAGCAAAAAATTTCATATACATACATCCAAATTTTATGGAATACAATTATTATACCAAAGAGATAATGTGACTCAGTAGGTCTTTTGCTGCCTTTTGAGTTTCTGTAGTCAACCACAGTTGCTTTAATAAAGCAACAACAGTGAAACAAACACTATCTTGTTGAAAGTTTGATATTTATTTCCAAGTTTTACCTCTATCCAATCATGGGAACATCTTAACCAAGAACAGTTCCTGCACTAAGGAAGGGGATTTCTGCATAGTAAAACCCTTACAAAAGGATGCCTAATCATTATTAGTTTATCTCAGTTACATTTGTGAAGTAGCAAATGGGCTTTTATTTTGGGGAGCTTTAGGAGCAAATCTGTAATGTAATTTTTACTACGTACAAACTGGGACATTCTAAAGATAACTGTAATGCAAGCTTTGTCATGTGATAGATCACTAATCCAACCACTTCTAAATTCAACCTGGTGAATTATGGATGCAACTGCCCCTCAGTTTGTTGTCTGAAAATGAAACATACCAAAATCCGTATTTTCAACCTTTGCCTCAGTTTTCCAAGAATTTATCATTCTAAAGATGATGTGGTAGATATATACAGTGGAATACTGAAGTTTGCAATGACATGATGGACTTTGAGGAGGTTATGCTAAGTGAAAATAAGTCATACAGAGGAAGACAAGTACCATATGAAATAATTTATATGTGGGAAACAAAGATACAGAATTGTGGTTATCAGAAGAGGAAGGGAATGAGGCAGGTTGTAAAACAGGTAGAGGGATGTAATTGGTGGTGCTTAGAAACTAGCATTTTGGTGTTAATCACAATGTTATAAAACTTACCTCATTAAAAAAAAGTTTATCATTTAAATATTTTGTGGATATGTTCAAAACTTTGTTGCATGGATATTTTGTCTTTAATAACCAAATTAGAGTAATCTAAATGTTTCACAAAATGGAATAATTTAAACTTTGACACAGCCAAATGACATATAATGAAGTACTTTTCAGTCTGTTAACAATGTTATATAATAAACTTTTTAATACCATAAAGTTCACACTGTCTTCACTGAACAAGCACATCACAAAATAGTCAGCTATATATCCTATTTTTGTAAAAATTAATATATATGCATAGAAAAGTAATAGAATATTCATTAAAATATAACACTTGTTATCTCTGAATGGATATTTATATAATTCTTTGGCATTTCTGTAGTTTTTAGAGTAATATATAGACACCAACACCTTTGAAATAAAGGGAAAATAGTTAAAAGTTTTTGTTTTAGTGGTATATGAGTGAATTTTTATTTCTAAAATGTAAAATATCAATGTATTTGTCACATTCACTTGGTGGTTAAGGCATTTTTAAAAACAATCTTAAAATGCTTCACTATGAGAATTTCATATAACAGTGAGAATGGTACTGTCAGATTCCCCCTAAGAAAAAAGGATGAAGAGTTTCATTGTAGTTGATAAATGATCCCCCCCTGCCCCATAACTATATAATCAGAATAATTCTTCTGGTCTTTTGGTTCAGTCTGCCAGTCAGCTCTGTATTTGTTGGTTGTGTAAGTGTAACCCATATGAACAGAGTTTGGAAGAAGTCAAAGGTGTCAAAGTGAAAGCAGACTTTGTGTGCCAGCACAATTGTGACAATAAGTGAAATACCTTTGAAAGAAAGAATCTAGAAGCTTCTCAGGAGAGAAAAAGAAAGATAGGGGAATCTCTGTGGTTAGAAGACAAGCTGTATCACAGCATGTTTTCATGCCAGAGATGAAAAAAAAAAGTCTCACCAAGTCACTGAGCAGAGATCATAAAATGACTGAGATGTTACCTTCAGAATGTAAGAGACAATGTGATCATTCATTGAAACACTGTCAGTGCGTGGTGTGAGGCCCAGCAAAGCCTGAACCGGTCACATTTCCCATGGTCATATGACAGGAAAAAGCCCAGGGCATGCGGGAGAGGGAGAGGTAGGGGAAAGAAGAGAAAGGCAATTCTTTAGAAATGTGTGCCAAAGAAACACCCTAAGAAGGAAGCACAGACCAGCTCCCAGGTTGGTGAGTGCATTCGCATGCAGAGGGTGGTGCAACCCATCTCCTTAGGGACAGAAGCTCCTGCAGTGGAAACCTTCCCTCCCACTATGCACCTCTTTTTTTTTTTTTTTTCACAAATTGTACTATACACACACACATACGTATGTATGTATGCCTCCCTATATGCTCCTTTATTTGGTTCATCTGTATCCTTTATAAATAACTAGTAAATGTAAAAAAAAAAAAGCAAAAAACAAAAAGGTGTAGTTTGATATCAACTCAAAGATAAAGTAATATAGATGTGATATAAGAAAGCAATGTAGTCATAATGACCATAGAAGCTACTTATATTTTATTTTAATTTTTCTTGAACGTTGGTTTATAATGTTATACAGATTTCAAGCATATCACATTCTAAGTCAACATCTGTTCACCACTAAAAGTCTAGTTTCCCTCTTTTACCATATAATTGTCCACTTTTGCCCAATTTATCCAGTCCTCTATCCCCTTCATTTCTGATAATCATATTTTTGATTTTATAATCTATTTATTTATTTTAATAGAGGCATGTTTATTTATTTATTTGTTTGTTTGTTTGTTTGTTTATACATGCACTGGGTACAGTCAGAAGCGCGGGAGGGTGAGAGAATTCACCAGAGCCAGAGCGGGGAGAACAGGCAGAGGGACCGAAGAACACTGCTGAGGGGAGCAGCGGGCGGCAGGAGAGGTCTGCGCGCCATGCGGGACCCTTCTCTGGTGGCTGGGGAGCAGCCGGGGATCGAACCGACGCTGCAGTGGCTGCAGGCAGCTTCGCAACCCAGCACTCAACCGCTGCGCCACCGGGGAGGCCCTTGATTTTATAATCTTAATTGTTTTGCCTTGTTTTGTTTGTTCATTAGTTTTGTTTCTTTACCTTCCACGTATAAATGAAATGTGATGCTTGTTTTTCTTTGTCTGACTTATTTAAGTTAGCGTAATACCCTTTAGGCCCATCCATGATGTTAAATATGGCAGGATTTCATCTTTTTCATAGCTGAAGAGTATTCCATTATGAATATATATAGTACATCTCCTTTATCTAAATATCTGTTCATGGACATCTAGGTTGTTTTCAATTCTTGGCTATTGTGAGTAATACTGAACACAAGGGTGCAATTATCTTTCAAATTAGTGTTTTCATATTGTTTGGATAAGTACTCCAGAGTGGGGTTAGCAATCATATGGAATTTCTATTTTTAATTTTTAAAATTTTTTTTATTTATTTTTGCATAGAACAACTGGGGTGCAGACCATAGGTACAGGGGGTGTGAGAGGATTTACCAGAGACAGAGTTGGTAGCAGAACAGGCAGATCTATTGAAATACACTTCTGAGAGGAGCAGCAGTTTCGACAGGAGAGGTCTATGGCACCACGTGGGTCAGCTCCCTTGCTGGGAATGGAACTCAGGCCATTGTAGTGGACCTTAGCAGTGATAGTGCTGAGACTTAACCCATAGGCCAGCAGGAAGCCCCGTATTTTTAATTTTTTGAGGAAGCTCAATACTGTTTTCCACTATGGCTACACCAATTTATATTCCCACCAGTAGTGGAGAAGGGTTCTCTTATAAGCAGCACTTTAGAGAGAGAATGACAATCACAGAAAGTGGTTGTCCTCTTGTATACTATGCCAGATTTAACATCCTAATGCACAACTTTGATTCACTCTTCAGATTCTTTCCATGTCTCACCCAACCCCCAATGCCCATGAAAAGACTCAGATTTCCTGTTCCCTGATCTAACTTCAACGTCCTCCTCAACTTTACCCACTGGTGCTTTCTTTCACACACTCAGTGTTGCAGACACACATTGGCTCTCCCACTTTCCCATCTTTTTTCTCTACTACTTAAGCTCTTCTGCTTCATCATTGGATATCTATACTCATATAAACTTCAGGGTCCCATCTCAAGTGCCATGTCAATTTGTATAAATGTTTCATGTGTACTTAAAAAGAAAGCAATTTGGAGGCAAACTGTCTAAATTGTTCAAGTCATCTATATTCATACCATTTTTTGCTGTTTATTACACAAGAAAGAAATATGTTAAAATATTCCACCATGATTGTCCATTTGTCTGTTATCTTCTCTTAACCCTGTCCATTTTTGCTTTGTATGTATTTCAGGCTATGTCATTAAATGCCCACAAAATCATAGTTTGTATCTTTTTAGTAATTGAAATTTTTATCATGATAGCATGATTGAGTCTTTGATGGTTTATTTTATGATTTTGTTGGCCCAAGAATGCCTTCGGACTTATGGTGTACTCAGTGAGTATAGAATTCAAAGTTGAATGCTATGTTCTTTCAGCACCTTGAAGACATAATTCCATTGTGTTCTGATTTTCATTGTTTGTTTTGAGAAAATAACTATAATTTATTCAAATTTGAGCTTTCATACTGGTAAGGGACAGATTATTTCTAGATTATATTTACTCTTACAACATAGTCCTTCCAGTTCACATATCAGATCTTGGTTCTGACCAAGGTGTTGCCTCTTGTGAGCTCTGGGAATCCTGAAAACTTTACACAGTTTCTCAACCTCTTTCCACTGCAGTTAGAATTGGCTAACCTCTTCAGGAAGGAAAGTCAAACAACTTCTAGACTCAGCAATCTGTTTTTTCTTTCTGTAGATCTATAAATTGCTATTTTTCTTGATGACTCTCTAATTTTTATGGGTGCTAATTTAAAAATATATCTTGTCTTGTTTTATCAGTTGTTCTCAGCAGGAAGATTGGCCCCAAACAACCTAGATTATCATAGTAGAAAGTGTAAATTCCCATTATCTCTTGCCAGTTTTATTGTGATAAACTCTTAACTATTCTTTATGCTTCCATCCCTAATCCCTTTCTTTCTACTTGCAACATTACAACACTGCAAAGTAACCCTTTTAACATGTGTCATATCATGTAACTGTTTTGATCAAAATTTTATATCATTTTATATTATTAAAGAAAAGTAAGAAAAACAAAACAAAAAATCCCTAAGTGATCCTATCGCAAGAAAACTGGTGAGACAAAATAGAATTTCAGCTCAAAAGCATTTATAGAGATGAAGGATGACATTACACATGAAAATAAAAAGAGTAATCCTTCAAAAATTGGAAATTATGAACTTACATGCATCCAACAGCACACCTACAAAATTTCAAGGGAAAAAATGAAGATTCCAAGTTAAATTTACAAATCCACATCTAAGAATGATACTCTAATACATTTCTTACAGAAATTTACAGATCAAGCAGACAAAATATAAACTTTAATATGAAAGACTTATCAAGAAATAAACAGATAATGGAGGTCAAAACATACATAAAATAATGTGAAATAGCATCGAACATTCATAGAAATTGTCCATATGCTAGGTCAAAATGCAAATCTGAAAAATAATTATAAGATAATTCACATATTTTTTGCCATAATACAATTAAGTTAAAAAGTATACTTTTTAAAACTAGTGTATTGGAAGACTTTAAAATGTGCCCTAAGTGTTTATACTTAAGGTATAAATCATTTATTTCAAAGTATTTTGAAACCAGGACTGCTGAAAATATGAGTTAAGAGTTCAAGAAACAAGAGTTCCACTACCTCCTCCCCACATAAGAACAAAATAACATAGATTAAAAACAACAGTCCCTGAAAAAGACAAAAGAACTCTTGGTCCAGTGTTTTCACAAGGAAAAGCAATGTCAGAGAGAGTAGGAAAAACTAACAATTTTTCTTGGTTTACCACTGGGGCTCCACAGCCCAGAGGGGGAGAGATGTTATAATGCAGAGCCTTTATTTTTTTTTTTCTTTTCTATGACTGAAGGATCACATCTGTTTTGGGTACCCTAGTACCTAGGGACTGCACTAAAGAGGGGAGCTCACACCCAAATGTGGAAAACAGAGTTTTCCTCTCAAGAACAATAGAATACTGGAGAACAGACATCTGAGACCTAGGACTAGAAGACTCAAAGGCAGACACCAATGGCTAAAAATAAACCAAGAAGCCAGGACCAGGTGGGTGCAAGGTGTCAGGATGTATGAGGTGTTTTACCCTTGCACCCCACCATTAGGGGCTCCTGAGGCAATAGGACAGTTCTTAGGATTACCAGCATAGTACTTATCTAAGGTAGTGACTGTCAGTTTCAATGAACAGCCCTGTAAGATAGGCAGCTAAACTTTTGGGGAAAGTTCCATTGGTGGAAATTAGTAGGAGCAGAACAAGTTTCACCGACAGTTCCTTGGTATAAAAGTCTCCTCTTTCCAACTAGCCTCTATGTTATGCAAAATATGTGTCCTCTCCATTGCTGGGATAACATTCACCTAAGGTGCTTATCGCCTCTAGTCAAGGTTTAAAGCAGTTAGGCCCTGCCAGCTGGAGCTTCTGCTGCCACAAAAGCTCTGTTCCTGGAAGTGAAGTTGCTGTGAATAGACCCTAGTCACAGCTCATTCCTAGCTATAGTTATGCCCTCTAACATCACAATCTTCCAGAGAAAATTGAGAGAACTCTGAAAATAAAGCAATGTTTTTATGGTAAGTGTCCATAGACCGTGAGAATTTCTTGCCCTTCATCCATCTGTGTCTGGTCCTGGGACTAACTAATGGTTCTATAGCTTTTGGGATTACAGTCCAAACCCACAGCTCCCAGATTGCTCTGCTTATGCCTGTACCTCTAGGAAAAATATGGGTTACAGAATCTTCACACCAAAGCTGAACCATAACTGAAAGATCAGTGTTAACCTGAAGCTATGATAAAGTCTGTCCAAGGAGTTGGCCTAGAGAAGAAGGTAGTTGCAAATCCACCCCTCAGCTCAGCAAGCCACAATCTTTGGGAAATTTGAACTCTTGGTACTCTTTAGCAGCAACCTATTTGTTTCCCACAACCTGTTAGTGTCCTGTACTGGCCCTAGAGCACTCTTCATCCAAATAGGTGCAGAGGCATCATTCTGTAATGCAACAGATGCCCAGTATCCTGGGCAAACAACCTAAAATTATATCATACAAACTATGATATAAAGACAACATACCAAACTATGTTATAAAGACAACATACCAAATTAAGGAAAGAAAGCTATTTATTTCTGCCAACAAAAAATTTTAAACAAAGTGAAGACACAGAGGTATATAACACAAATGATGAAATAAAACAAAACCTTGGAAAAATCTAAAAGCAATGGAACTAGAACTAGTAAGTTATCTGAAAAGAGTTTGAAGCAAGTCACAATGATTCCTATTAAAATAAGGAAACCAACTGATGAACAAAATGAGAACTTCAACAAAGCCAGAGAATATACTAGAAAGTTTCTAACAGGAATAATGGAGTTAATAGATAAACTAAAAATAAATACATAGACAAGAAGCAGCATCAAATAGAATTAGCTAACTAGAACACAGGGGAGTGGAAAAACTAAATAGACCAGGAAAAAAGAAAAAAAGAATAAAGAAATACAAAATAGCATAAGAGCCTTATGGGATAGCATCACAGGGAACAATATCCTTATAATAGAGTTCCCAAAAGAAGGAAGAAATAATAGCTAAAAATTACCTTAACTTGGGGAAGAAAATAGACATAGAAGTCCATGAGACTCAAGGAGTTCCAAACAGAATAAATCCAAACAAACATACCCCAAGACACATAATTAAAATTGTAAAAACTAAAGGTAATGGTAGAATACTAAAGTCATCTAGAGAAAAATAGATTATATACAATGAAATGTTTGAGATTATCTGTAGCTTTCTTGGCAGAAACCTTGCAGGCCAGAAGAAACCTTGTAAATTACATAATGTAGTGCTGAAAGAAAAGGATTTCGATTGAAAATATTATGCCCTGTTAAAGTATCACTCAGAATTGAAGGAGGTCCAAACAAAATTTAAAGAAATTCAGCACCACCAAACTGAACTTGCAAGAAGGAAAACAAGGACTTCCATACAAAGAAATCCCACCTAAAAGCTGCAGGACACCAAATATATACAACATGGGGAGAGGACTCATAAAAGTGTGAACCATTTGAATGAGCGTGAGAATTATCTGTCCAAGAGATTTTAACTGTAGAACCTTACACATAAACTTCATGATAACCTCAAAACAAAATCCATAGAAGAAATATAAGAAGTTGGAAAGGGAAATAAAACACAATACAAAAGGAAGATGTCAAAGCAAGAGAGAGAATAACAGAAAAACAAAAGAACAAAGAGAAACAACAAAAGCACCCACAAACACACAAATATTAAAATGGCGATAAATATTTATATTTTAATATTTACCTAAATGATAATGGACTGAATTCACTGGATGAATGAATCAAAAAACTATATCCAACTTTTTGCTGTCTATAGAAATTCAACTTTAAAGACAAATGCAAAGTAAGAGATTGGAACACAGTCTTACACACAAATGGTAACCAAAAACATAGGTAGGTTACAGTCATGTTTATGTGGGATAAAATAGATTTCCACTTTAAGAGACAGTGATTGACATTATATAACGATTAAGTCTCAAAACTACAAGATATAATACATATGCACCAAGTAATGGAGCATCAAAATACATAAAGCAATTATTAATAGAAATAGTGACTGACAGGAACACAATAATAGCAGTGTATTTTAACACCCCACCTATATCCATGGACTGATAAACAGGCAGAGTATGAATAAAGAAACAATAACCTTAAATGGGCCTCCCCTGGTGGCGCAGCAGTTGAGCACTGGGCTGCGAAGCTGCCCGCAGCCTCTGCAGCACCAGTTAGATCCCTGGCCGCCGGCAAGGGTCCCACATGGCGTGACAGACCCCTCCTGCAGCACCTGCTGCTCCCCTCAGCAGTGTATTTCATTGGTCTGCCTATTCTGTTCCCCGCTCTGGCTCTGGTGAATTCTCTCACCGTCCCACACTTCTGACTGTACCCAGTGATTGTATAAATAAATAAATAAATCTTTAAAAAAAATAACCTTAAATGATCAGCTAGATCAGATTGTCCTAATAGACATTTATAAAACATTGCAAGTAATCTATTTTATATAAACTATTTCAAACAATAGGAAAAAAGGAAAAGTTGGGATTCAGTCAGGAAACAGAATCCATGCAGTAGGAAGGTTAACATAAAGAATTATAAACTATTTATAGATAAACTATTATAGGGAATTTAAAAAATCTCTACCCTAGAGCTGAAAGGAAAGAACAAATTGGGAATGTGTAGGGACAGGACAGGCTTCTTCCCAAATTGGGAATTCAGACCTCATTGGAGAAGATGTAATTGCAACCCACTGGATAGAGGATAAGTTTACTGTTGATCTTAGAACTGGCTCACAGATGGGTGGGATGCTCATGGACCTTGCTGGCATGCTTCCCATGAGAGGTGCTACTGTGCTGTCTGGGAAGCTGGCCAGGGTGCCTGGCAGCTCAGCAGGAACCTGCCCTGTAGGGAGGTTCCTTTATTTGCTGGAAGCCATCCTGGTGTTTGGGGACAGGATTGTCTGAAATTCACTGGGTGTGAGCTCCACTGAGTAGCACCATAGCAAAAAGGAGAAAGAATACACTGGAACCAAGAAAGAAAGGTTTAAGTGGCTCTTTGCTGCATTGTTTGATTACCAAAGAAGTAAAAACAAACTTTTAAAAGTAATGGGATAGATAATAAATTTATAAAACAGTTAAATGTAGAGTTAAAATAAACTGGTCCTTTATGTACTAACATAGATATAGCCTAAAATATAATTTTCCAGGGGGAAATGCAGATTATACAGTATTATACAATTTATAAATTTTAAAATATACAAAACCATACAATTATTTAGTGATCGTATACATGGGCAATTAGCAAATTCTGAATGTTACCTTTGCAAAAAATAAGAACAGGATTAGAGAAAGGCATATAGGGGAATTTACTTCAATAACATTTTATTACTTCTTAAAAGATTTTTATTTTTGTTTTTTAGATGTTAGTATCTTTTTTTCTCATTTTTTTATTTTATATATTTTTTACATCATTTTTCATTTTTGTACAATGTATGCATTTTCATCTTTGTTATAGTCCCCATACAATTCCCACCACCCTTGTTTTGATTCTACTCCCTTCTCCCCACCCCCCCATAGTATGTCTCTGATTTATACTTACTTGTTGATTTTGATTTTTACTTTATTATAATTAGTATTTTTCCTTGTCCCTTATTTAGGTTTTCTAAATTCCTGCTATGAGTGAGACCATCCGGTATTTTTCTTTTTTTTCTTTACTAGCTTATTTTGCTGAGCATGATCCCTTCCAGCTCCATCCATGTTGCTGCAAATTGCATGAATTTATCTTTTTTGATTGCTGAGTAATATTCCATTGTCTATATGCACCGCATCTTCTCGATCCAGTCATCTATTTTTGGGCATTTGGGTTGTTTCCATAGCTTAGCTATTATAAATAGTGCTGCTATAAACACAGCAGGTGCCCTTTGGAATTAATGTTTTTGTGTCCTTTGGGTAAATACCTAGGAGTGGAATTGCTGGATCATATGGAAGCTCCATCTTTAGCAGATTAAGGAATCTCTACACAGCTCTCCATAGTGGTCGGACCAGTTTGCACTCCCACCAGCAGTGCAGGAGAGTTCCTTTTTCTCCACATCCTCGCCAACATTTGTTGTTGCTAGTTTTTTAATATGTGCCATTCTCACTGGTGTACGATGGTATCTCATTGTAGTTTTGATTTGCATTTCCCTCGTTACAAGTGATGTTGAAGATTTTTTCATATGCTTGTTGACCATTGCATTTCCTTTTTAGAGAAGTTTCTTTTTAGCTTTTCTGCCCATTTTTTGACTGGGTTATTTATTTTGTTTTTGTTAAATCTTGTCAGTTCTTTGTATATTTTTGTGATCAGTCCTACATCATTAGTGTTTTATGCAAAAATTTTCTCCCAATCGGTGGGGTGTCTCTTTGTTTTGGACCCTGTCTCTTTTGCTATACAGAAGCTCTTTAATTTGAAGTAGTCCCAGCTTTTTATCTTTGCCCTTCACTATCACTGCTTTGGGTGATGAGTCTTTAAAGATGTTACTGAGGTGTATGTCATGTAGTGTTTCACCTATATGTCCTTCTATATATTTTATGGTTTCCAGTCTTAATGTCTAGTTTTTTAATCCATTTTGAGTTGGTTTTTGTGCATGGTGTGAGGTCATAGTCAAGCTTCATTCTTTTGCATGTAGCGACCCAATTTTCCCAGCACCATTTATTAAACAAACTTTCTTTGCTCCATTGCATTTTCTTTGCTCCTTTGTCAAAGATTAGTTGACCATAAAAGATTGATTTATTTATGCATACAAGAACTAAGATACAGGCCAGAGGTGCGGGGGGTGAGAGGATTTGCCAGAGACAGATTGGGGAGCAGAACAGGCAGATCTACTGAAATATACTGCTGAGGGGAGCAATGGGCAAGCCAGGAGAGGTCTGCCGCGCCATGTGGGTTAACTCCCTGGGCCAGGATCCAACTCATGCTGCAGTGGCTGGCAATAGCTTCATAGTGCTGAGACTTTAACCCCTGCACCACCGGGGAGGCCCTACTTCTTAAAAGATATTATAAAATGGGAAATGACTCAACAAAATATAAAATAGATAAGCAGAGGGAATAGATAAAAGGGAACAAAATTATGGGTAGTGTGTACCCACATTTTTATTATATCATTCTTTATAATTTTCTATGTCATATTTTGTAATAAAATATTTTTACAAGGAGGAATGGATAGCATCTCCATTATTTGTCTAACACAGAAACTATTTTATAAGTTGTCATGAGCCACCAAGGAAGGTATTATATTTGTAAACCACATTTCCATAAAGAATAATCCCAGAAAATACCTTCAACAATGTAGGAAATGGGGAGACTGTGGAGTTTGATGTTGTTGACAGAGAAGAGAGTGGGGGTTCAGCAAATGTTACAGGTCCTGGTGGAGTTTCATGCAAGCAGATCGTAGCCAGTGTTGGTGCTATTCAGATCACAAAATGCCTCCATGCAACTACTGGCAGAATTACTGAAATCATGAGAGTGAGGAAAAGAATAAGGTACTGGAGAGGGCTCCCAAAAGTTAGGCCCAACAGCGCCTGTCCTAGTACAGTTGAAGATTGTTACTTACCTGCATGTTAACCACAGTATTCCTTCCCTTCTGTGTACAGAGAAGTGATGGAGGGTGCTGACAACCAAGGTGCAGAAATACAAGGTAGACCAGTAGTCAGAACATGTATGGGAGTAGGTTCCAGGCTACCATTCTGCAGGGGTCCTCCTTGCAGTGACAGTTTAATGAGGACCTCAAGAATGAAGATAAGGAAATCAAGGAAAGGAGGCCCACAGTCAAAAGCCACCTTAAAGTTGGTGCCACTACCATCACAGAAGCCCAGAAAACCCTAAACCACAAGATAGCAAAGAGACAAATCCATCGATCCACCAGCTGAGAATTCATCCATTCCCAATGCTGAGCAGGGCAGGGCTGAGTAGGGCAAGGCCAAGTAAATAACAGCTTATCTTTACCATCATCTGGTTTATCATCCAACAAGAAATGTGAAATCCCAGCAATATGAAATTAAGAAAAGATTGGAACTGGAGGCTGTAAGCGCTTACTTTCTGGCCATTGACCAGATAACCAAAACTGTCTGTGTTAGCTGTGCAGCATGGGGATTTTATTACTTTTACCTAAAGATGTATTTTTTTGGTAATGACAAAGATTTTTTTTTTTTAAGGCTGGTTTGTCTCAATACTTCTTTAAAAGTTTTAAAATGTGTTCATATCTGGTCAAGTTGAGATTTTTATGAAACTCATTTTTAATTTGTAACAAAAGTCTACAAGTTGATTTTTTTTTTAAAAGTCAACAAACTCCAAGCACCTGTAAATAAAGGTCTTAAAGAATTACCAGGAAAAAAAAAAGTAATTATGAGCACATGAACATTTTCTTTTCAAGAAAATCATTCCTAAAAGGATAATTATGCTCTGAATGTCTTCTGAAAGAGGCTAATAAAGTGTGAGAAAATATAATTCCAACTTTAATAAGATGATTCTTGACTGAACACAATCTATAGTGGCATATTCTGAAAGACAGGAAGAACATTTTTGGAAAAATATGTTTAGCCCAAACTTTTCTGACCTCAGATTTTTCATTATAATACTCATTTATATCTTACTATTCCACGTAGCATAGATAAATGTTGATTTCTTCAAATAAACCATGGTTATAAAATAAATGATTAAATCAATAAATTTATGAAAAAGAATTTGCCATTAAAGGAATAATCCTTTTTGTTAATCTGAATCTTATTTCTCAAATGACAAACACACTTCTCCCCATGTTTGATTTAGTTATAACTTATCAACTCATTTGTGATACTTTAGTTCAAGTCTTATTTTCAACTGAAGAATCATTTGTTATATAAAATAGTCAAAAGAAAAGTGGTGTGACCTATATGTCCATTCCAATCCCACCAATTTTCCTGATTCTACACAAGCTCAATCAGTTGTAACACCCTTTAATTATCCACTAAAATAGTCGTTTTCCAGTTCAAAGAATTGAAAACCTACAAAAGCTTATATCTGGGGCAGTGATTGACAGTACTTTTGGGGGGTGGGGACCAGAGAAATGCAGCTAATTCTTCTTAGGGATATCCTTGTAATTTAAAAACACAAATTTAGATACTGTAAATATCACTTCTCTAGTCAGGATGTTTAAATCTTAAAGTAATCAAGAAATTTTTAAAAACATCGGTGTAATTTGCTGATCTCAATGTTTGTCAGTTTTTCTATAAATACATAAATTTCAGTGTAAAAGAATTAAGAATTGATACTGCACATTCAGGATTGAAAATGGATTATTCTCTTTTAATGTTTTGTCTTTCATACATAAAGTTGACTCTTTTTCTGATGTTACAAAACTCATTATTCATTCATTTATTTTACAAAGATATTTTTTAACATGCTAGGTACTGCATAACTTTAAGCCAGTATTGGCCAATTCAACTCCTCTATAAACATGACCAATGAGATTACAGAAAAAGCTGCAAGAGCTTGAAATGGTGTTGTCCCTTCATTGAGAGAATATTTTGAGCCTGCTATGAGCCAGATATTGTTGTAGGCACTGGTGATTATAACAGAGAAGAATGTGAAAGTCTTTGACCAGTCTAAAGATTGAGAGACATGAGACAAGCAGTTATGGTAGTGTGAATAGAGGGGAAATACAGGTTGATCCTTAACAAGTATTTGTTTCCCAAGTATTTTTATTACCTATTATGTCTAGGCTTTGTTCTAGGAGCTGGAGATACAGCAAGAAACAAATCAAAGACTCTCTTTTCATGGAGCTTATATATATATGTGTGTGTATATATATTATACACACACACACACACACACACACATATATATACACACTCCACACATTATATAATGTGGGTGATTTAGCAAAAATGGAAGACGGCTTACACCCAAAATAAGATGTCCAAAGGTTAACACTGTCATTCTGTTGACCAAATTCTCACGCTAAACTTTTAGTTATTTTAAATTTTTTTAAAAGATTTATTTATACATACAAGAACTGGAGTACAGGCCAGAGATGCCAGGGGTGAGAGGATTCACCAGAGACAGAGTGGGGAACAGAACAGGCAGCCTGAGTAAAATACACTGTTGAGGAGAGCAGCAGGCGAGACAGGAGAGGTCTGCTGCGCCATGTGGGTACTTTCCTGGCCGGCAGGGGATTGAACTCATGCTGCAGAGGCTGCGGACAGTTTCATAGTACTGTGCTTTACCTCTTGCGCCATCAGAGAGGCCCTATTTTAAATTTGTTATAGCTATACAACATTTAAAAATTGGGGAATGGGGAGAAAGCAGATTTAAAATGTTCTTTACTCTTCTGTAAGTTGCTTGAAGTAGAGAAATTTTTATTCATAGTTTTCATTACAGTGTCCTATCTTTAATAAGTGCTAAATAGATGCTAGATGACAGAATGAAAGAATAAATGAAGTGAGAAATGTCTCGTTGCACCATTTAACCAATAGTGAATAACCTGGCCTAACTAATATTATATCAAAACAAGTCTACAGGGGCCTCCCCAGTGGCGCAGCGGTTGAGCGCTGGGTTGCGAAGCTGCCCGCGGCCGGTTCGCTCCCCGGCTGCTCCCCGGCCACTGGAGGAGGGTCCCGCATGGCGCGCAGACCTCTCCTGCCGCCCGCTGCTCCCCTCAGCAGTGTACTTCGGTCCTTCTGCCTGCTCTGCTCCCCGCTCTGGCTCTGGTGAATTCTCTCACCCTCCCGCGCTTCTGACTGTACCCAGTGCATGTATAAACAAAACAAACAAACAAACCAGCAAACAAATAAATAAAGCATGCCTCTATAAAAAAAAAAAAAAAAAACAAGTCTACAAAAACAAGTTAGAGCTCTGCCCTTAAGATGAGATCTGACTTTATAGTAGAGGAACAGAAAATAGATTAACCTTTCTGCTATGTAACTACAGACCAATTGGTACAGCTTGCCTTATATCATTGTCATAGAAGAACAGAGATAATGAAAAAGTATCACCAAGTTATATGTATTTTTTAGAGGACTGATTAAATCAAGACCTCATTACCTAATCTTTTACCACTCCCAGGATCTCTGCATTATGTTAACAAACCAATGTGAACCCACAGAAACTGCAAATTGTAGAGAGTTCTTTTAAAGCCTACAGAAAGTAAAAAAAAGTATGGGAAAGACAAACTTTGAAAAGTGGCATCCTGACAATTTTGTAGGATACCAAATGCTAAAATGTGGCCATCGTCCATATTTTCTGCCATTTAGCAAGAACATTTTTAATTTCTTATTTCAAAATACATATCCAGTCATCCTTACTAAGGGAACCATTTTCTGTTTTGAGACTTTGAAAAATTAAAAAGGCCATTGAATTTTTTGCTAATAAAAAACTGTATCCCATACAGTTTTTTTTTGTCTTTTTGGTTTTTTGTTTTGTTTTTCTGTGACAATTGCAAGAATAATTCTACAACGGGCAATCTCTCACAGTCTTATCAATTCAACCATGAATTACTCTCTTTTCCTTCCCAAACTGTAGTAGTCTCACAGTTACAAAAACATAAATGAAGTTAATGTCCTGATCCTGTTGATGTCATTTTTGGGTTTCCTTGTCACATGTGATCAGAAATTTTGTCATTAGGCAGATTGGTAGATGCCCACTGCCTAATCCTCTTGCTTCATTAGACCAATTTTGTAAGCCTTTCTGAACCACTTTGGTAGGAAAGGGATCCAGACATCCATGTCAGAAATTAAATTCTCCTGGCAGTTATACCTCAAACAGTGGTCATCTCTTTGCTTTCTGTTTCTTGGCTATGGTACTAGTCAAGTAGGATAGGATGAAGATGGACTGGTGGACTTTTAAGCTTGCCATTCTTCAGAGCACAGACATACGTGTTCTTCAGTTTAAACAATTCCATCCCTGATTCTGCCCAAGTTCACTATAAATAACTTGAAGGGGGCGGGGATGTCTTTCTTCCTCCTGCTAATATATCTTTGATACACATTAAATCTAGATCCACTTATAAGTGGTTGCTATGTCTGTCCTTTGACTGCCCTTGCAAATCAAAGTTTCTACTATTTTTTCTATAAGAAAAATTATTTCTTAGTGCTGACCAGCATTTCAATGATTAAAGATCCTTCAAGCATGCATTTTGTAAATCAAAACTATGTAAATATAGCACAGAGAACATGTTCTTTCCAATGACCAAAAAAGCATGGATCATTTATTCATTTATTTATTTACATATTTACGCTCACATTTTTTTTTTTTTGTTTGGGGGCATGTCAAGTGAGAGATTAGAAAGCAATTTTCACACAAAAGCCTCAAAGAAACATGATGTTATTCTGTGGAAGTTATTTGATTGTTCTTCATAGTCTTTTCCTTTCAATTGGCATTTAGAGAACTCGCCACACAAGCAGCTCTGTACCTTCCTGCATGATACCATTTCTTCCTGTTCTCCTTATCTGTACCTGTGAGGATGCACAGCTTTCTCTTTTTTCTTTCTTGTGGGTTTGTGCAGTTTCTTGATGTTTGTGACAGGCCACGATAGGGGAAGCTTTTATCACCGTGGGGTTTGGAGGCCTCAGTAAATTGAAAATTGCAAATGAAATCCACTGGGCTTGAATTCATCAGCTATTATGTCAGATGACCTTTGGCAGCTGCTGATAAAAATGAGAGAATGTTAGCTCTGATCCAATTTTCAGCACTAACCATTCCTTTTCAAATCCATTCACAGTCAGGCAGCAGACACATGGGAAGTGAAAATGATAGGGTTTCAAGAGAACGGCATTGTGTTGCAGATTAAGATTTTCTCCCCCTATTTCTAGAGGTCGGCCCCCAGGCCCCTGTCTGGTATCTACCTATTGTCCAATCAGTTTCAATATCTGCTTCAGAGGACATGTTAGCCATCCTTACAGATAAGTGCTTACAGGAGAGAATGTTGGACTTAATAGTTTTGCTTAGGAGGCATCAAGGGTCGCAGTGTAGCAATATTGACTGGCACATGTTAGTTTAATCTGACATTCTAAGGAATGTGACACTGGATTCTTTCAAAGTTGTTGATCTCTAGGTGATTTTTGTTACCAGCTCTGGTTTTATAACATTTATTTTTGCACAACTATTTATATTCATGAGTCAGAGATATTCTAAAATGTCTATCATAGCCAAGCAAAGGCGGCCTAAGCTTGTCTAAATAATGTGCAGATGCCAAAATTATGAAACTGGGAATCAGATGATGTGTGTGTATTCAGTTCTTGCAATCCAGTTAAAGGTAAATGTCATTACTAGTATTTCAGGAGCTAGATTATCCTGAAGTAAATGAGTTCCTACAAACTAGTAGGTTCCCCAATAAATGTAATAGATTTTTGCCATACAGAGAGAAAAATTAGACTTGTCATTTTCACTGAGGCAACAGAACTAGCAAGAGAAAACTATGAATGCTTGAGTCATCAGTATGATCTCCCCACTTATGAAATACAGAAGCCATCTGAAAATAAAGAAAACTAAAGTTAATAATGTTTCCCTTGTTTGGCTGTTCAGAAAAATACTCTCTCCTTCAATCTTTTGAAAATACTGAGTTCATTGAGGGACTATTTCCAAGCAAATGTGAAGTCATGATGCATTAAAAAATTAAAATCCACATCACCTTTTAGCATTTTCTTTTAAAATAATCTAGCAAACTGAAAAATATTAAATCTGTATTTGTCTAAGTTTTCTTGGTATATTTACTTCCATATTTGCCTTTGTCACTTTTTTGGTTAGTGTTACATGAGGACAGGCATTTACATGTTAATAAGGTTAGAAAAATACTTTTTATTGCTTAGTAGTTGTTTTCTTTCTAATGCACCGGTCTAGAGTATCATGAAAATATTAAAACACCCAGGTTAATATTCTAAATACCAGTCTTTGTGGGGGACAAATATGGTTCTATAAATTTCCCTCATAAGAAAAGCAAAGTGCACCTATATCTGTAGGATGTATATTATACATATATTATTTCTTACCTTTTTAAGTCATTATTTAAACTTAGTATTGCATTGTTTGTGTCCCTACTTTTTTCCTGATACTCCTAAATGTTTTCAAAAGAAGAAGATATCCATTATTCAATAAGCATGTACAGTATAAATGAAATGCCTAATGATGGTGCCCCCCAAAAAACAGGTGCACATTAAAAACCTGTTATTATTGAATAGTATTTTAAATAATTCAAACTCAAGTCATAAGCAATGATTGGATATGAAATTAAGAGGGAACACTCAACCCGAAGTTATAGATTCATTGTATTCAGGGCTTTGAATACAGCCTTTGATTTCCCCCAGAAACTCTTTTTTTAAAAGACTTTAAAATTAATGAACACATACATTTTAGAATCTCATAGATTTAGTAAGTCTTGTTAGAATAGTTTCCTCACACACCTCTATTTATGTGAAATCCAAGGAAAGTGATGACCTGGGGGTCTCTGTAAAAACACCACTATAGTTTTGAGTGGTTTGGTCAAACCACCCTTCTGACAGAGCAGACAACAGCTCTTATCAACAGGCTGAAGTCAGCACATTCTCAAATTTATCAATGACCACAGTCACACATGACTCAATTCATCTATGTTCATGCAGCAGAACTTGTTTCTCTGAGTTTATGTGATGGATACTGCCACCATTTCTAAAGGAGCAAATGGTTTAATAATGAGTGTGTTCTATAGAACTTGCAGCTATGATAGGTTCCAGTCATTCAACTTAGAACCTGTCAGCTAAAGAAACAGCAGCACCCACATTTGGCTGAGCCCTAGAGCTTGGCTTTCAGCCACCAGGATCTTCATGCTCAGTTAGATAGAGCAATTAGATAGGCCTGTTAAGTCTTATGTCTTCATTATTGATTTATGGTATGAACTCAGCATGATTATTGAACCACACCAGCTAGTGAAACAATTGAGTCATTGATCTTTACATAGGCATATTTTTCCAATTTAGACTTGGGGAGGAAATACATGGATGTGCCATTATTTCTGGTATTTTGTCCCAGGATTTAAACAGAGATTTGAATAATTCATTGTTCCCTGACCTTTCTCCATTGCTGTTCCTCTTATAGCAATGCTATCCAACAGAACTTTCTGTTATGAAAATTTTCTACTCTATGCTATCAAATATGGTTTCACTGGTCACATGTGGTCATTGAAGATTTGAAACTTGACTAGTGTGATGAACATTTGAAACTTGACTAGTGTGATTGAGATTTATTTTTATTTAATTTTAATTAAAAATTTAAAATCACTTAGAGTTAGTAGGTACCACATTAGGTAGTACAGCAGCTTTATAGTGTACTAACCTTTACTCCTCCCTCTATCTGTAACACTTATCAAAATTCTACTTCTTTTTTAAGACCCATGTTTAAATACTACTTCATTTATCTAGCTTTTATTGATTGCCCTAACTCTTGGTGTGGAGAAATCAATAAAGGAACTTCTACATTCCCTACCTCTCTCTGAATACATATCATTTTGTCTTTGATCATTTTCTGTCTAATATTTATCTGCTCTACTATACTACAAACTGCATGAGTACAGATGTCCACTCAGTAATGTACTCACACTTTTGAGAAATTAAACTGAATTTTAGGTTTTATAAAGGGAGAGGATATCATTTTTTAATACAGGCTAATTAGAGAAGCACTGACACTTTGTCATCCTTTTCACACCCTCCTTTAAAATGAATTAGTAAGGGGGCGGAGCAACATGGCGGCGAGGAGACGCTGCGAGTAAGATCTCCCATTAAAAAAAGTTAATAGGGAGGAAAAGCGGCAGGTCCCAGTGAGAACTGGGACACGGAAGATAAACGGACGACTCCAGCAAACTGCCCGAAGAAGAAAGTTGCCATAAAAGAGGACGAGAAGGGAGGGAAGCGCAGAACCCTGCTCCCCTCCCCCGCCCACAGAGGTGGCACTCTCCGACCGGCAGAGACTAGGGAAACAACAAACCAAAACGCCCAACAAGAAAAACGGATGCAGCAAGTGGGACTGTGAGTGGAAAGGAACTATTTCAGCCACCACACCCCGTGAACGGGAGCTGAGGCGAACCCTGCAGGATCCGCCGCGGAGGTGAGCTCCAGGCGCCAAAAGAGAGCCCTGCCCCCCAGGAGGAGACCAGCACCAGCACACAGCCCCGGCCGCCCGGTAAGCTTGCGCGAAAGCGGCGCTCAGATTGCAGCTGCCCAGGGCCCTGCGCCTGCGACCTAGGCTTGCGGGGAGACGGCGGAGGCCCTCCCTGAGTGAGCAGGAACAAGGTGCCCAGGCAGGGGAGCGGGATTCAAAAGGCGCCATTCCCACGCCACTGATCTGGGCTACAGCCCGCGTCCTGGAACTGAGGGCTTTGGAACTGAGACCCGGATGGAGGCCCTCCCTGAGTGAGCAGGAACAAGGCGCCCAGGCAGGGGAGCGGGATTCAAAAGGCGCCATTCCCGCGCCACTGATCTGGGCTACAGCCCGCGTCCTGGAACTGAGGGCTTTGGAATTGAGACCCGGGGCACGAAATTAGGGGCGTGGGTTCCCCACGACGGTGGGGCACAAGGCAGACACAGCACCCCAAAGCCGTTGAGGTGTACCCTACCATCCCCGCTCTGCTCCCTGTCCCACGGGGTGGAAAATCAGCTCCCCAAGGGCTCTAGGAGAGATCTCTGGTGCCACCTAGCGACTTGACCCCAGCACAGGCTACTGAAGGAGCTAGTGGCCAGCTGGGGAGTTAGCCCACACCGGGCCCCTTCTGAACAAGTAGTCTGAGCCCACAGGGAGAGCGAGCACCCTCAGCCGGGGCAGACCAGGCGCGCAGAATAGTGTGCCTGAGACCAGAAGCGCAGGGAGTGTGTCCCACATCACCATTTTAGAACAGGGACATTTCTACAGTAAAGACTACCTGCAGAAGGCTTCCTCAGGAGCCAGAGGTGAGCGGGGGAAGTTCGCCCACGCCAGACCCCCTCTGGCCTGCAGTCCAAGCCCAGAGGGGAGCAGGAACCCACCGCCGGGGCAGACCAGGCGCACAGGGGAGTGTGTCCCCACATCGGCATTTTAGAACAGGGACCTTTCTCCAGTAAAGGCTGCTTGAAACTGACAGATGACTCCTGGAAGAACCAGAGGGGAACAGAGAAGCCCACCCAAGATGCCGGCAAGTCCCAACAACACAGTGTCCCAACGCATACGGCAAATTAGAAAACAGACAGTAGGGAGGAGAAGAACCACATGCAACCTAGCAACTCTCCAGAGAAAAAGCACACCACAAAAAGAAAGCAAGCCCCCAGATTGCAACGACAATAACTTGGAAGAATTTCTGAGCCTTCCAGAAAGAGAATTTAAAATTGCCGTGATTAAAAAACTGACAGAAGTCATAAAGGAAAACAATGATAAGGGAAAAATAATCAACGATCAGAAGAATGCAATTGAGTCCCTAGAGAGGGAAAACAATGGTCAGAAGAAAGAAATTGAGTCCCTAAAGAGGGAAGTAAAAGAAATGCAGGAGATCAAAGAATTAATGGAAGAACTAAAGAATTCTGGGAAAAGCAATGAAAGCAGAATAGATGAAATGGAAGAACGAATAAGTAATCTTGAAGACACAGAAATAAAAAGAACCAAAACAGAAAAGGAAAGAGAAGTACGAAGGAAAAAGAATGAAGAAAGACTTCGGGAACTATCTGACTCCATGAGGAAAGGAAATATAAGAGTTATAGGAATACCAGAAGGAGAGGAGAGAGATGTAGGAACAGAGAAAATATTCAAAGAGATAATTGAAGAGAACTTCCCAAATGTGAAGAAGGAGCTGAAAATTGATATACAAGAAGCAAGAAGAACACCAAACTTCCACGACGAAAGGAAAAATACAGCAAGACACATAATAGTAAAGCTCCCAAGAATCCAGGACAAGGAAAAAATAATGAAGCTGGCAAGAGGGAAGAAACAGATAACATTCAAAGGAAAACCAATCAGGCTGACATCAGACTTCTCCGAAGAAACACTACGGGCAAGGAGAGAGTGGAGGGACATAGTCAACAGACTCCAAGAAAACAGATGCCAACCAAGAATACTCTATCCCGCAAAGCTCTCCTTCCTCTTTGAAGAAAGAATATGGACCTTCCCAGACAAACAGAAACTCCGGAATTTCATTGCAACTAAACCCCCACTCCAAAAAATACTACAAGGAATCCTAAAGCCAGAACCTCAGAGCGACGAATAACAATGAAAGAAGGCCCAAAAAAAAAAAAAGTTATTAAAAGAATAAATAAATAAAATCAAAGGAAAGACAAACACAATGGCAAATACAGATGTTAACATATCAATATTAACTCTAAATGTAAATGGACTAAACTCTTCAATAAAAAGACACAGAGTTGCAGCCTGGATTAAGAAACAAAACCCAACCTTTTGCTGTCTCCAGGAAACACATTTAGCTACAAAAGATAAAAATAGGCTCAAAGTTAAAGGATGGAAAACAATCCTACAAGCAAATGGACCAAAAAAGAAAGCAGGAACAGCTATACTTATATCAGATAAAACAGATTTCAAACTCAAAAAGATAAAAAGAGACCCCAATGGTCACTACATTATGATCAAGGGGACAATACTTCAAGAAGAAATAACACTCATTAACATATACTCACCAAACGAAGGAGCACCAAAATATATCAGACAACTGTTGTCCTCTCTGAAAACAGACATCAGAGAAAACACATACGTAGTGGGAGACTTCAACACACCACTATCAACAATGGATAGATCAACAAGACAAAAAATAAGTAAAGAAACCAAAGCTCTAAATAAAGACCTAGAGCAATTGGGCTTAACAGACATCTATAGAACACTAAACCCCAAAAAAACGGAGTACACATTTTTCTCAAGCGCACACGGATCATTCTCCAGGATCGATCACATACTGGGGCACAAGACAAACATCAACAGATACACCAAGATTGAAATCATATCAACCATCTTTTCTGACCATGAAGGCATCAAACTAGAAATAAACCATAAAAAGAAGGCAAGGAACTTTCCTACCTCATGGAGATTAAAAACCACACTACTGGAAGACCATTGGACTAATGAGGAGATCAAAGAAGAAATTAAAAAATTTTTTGAATTGAACGACAAGGAGGACACCAATATCCTAAATGTATGGGATGCAGCAAAAGCAGTAATAAGAGGAAAATATATAGCAATAGAAGCTCACATCAAGAAACAAGAAAGAACTCAAAGAAACAACCTAATCTCGAAGCTCAAAGATCTAGAAAAAGAACAACAAAAAAACCCCAAAACCAGTAGAAGAAAAGAAATAATAAAAACCAAAGCAGAAATAAATGAAATTGAAACTAAAAAAACAATCCAAAAGATCAATGAAACCAAGAGCTGGTTCTTTGAAAAAATCAATAAAATAGACAAACCCCTAGCCAGGCTCACAAAGGAAAAAAGGGAGAAAGCACAAATAAACAGGATCATCAATGAAAGAGGAGAAATCACAACGGACACAGCAGAAATCAAAAGAATAATCAGTAACTACTATGAACAGTTATATGGAAACAAGTTTAACAATCTAGAGGAGATGGACAAATTCCTACAACTCTACAATCACCCAAAGCTAGATAAAGAAGAAATAGAACACCTAAACAGACCAATTACAATTAGCGAAATTGAAATGGTAATAAAAAACCTCCCCAAAAACAAAAGCCCAGGACCTGATGGATTTACAAATGAATTCTACCAAACATTCAGAGACGAATTAGTGCCTATCCTTCACAAACTCTTCCAAAAAATTGAGAAGGAAGGGACAATACCAAACACGTTCTATGAAGCCAACATTACACTAATACCAAAACCGAACAAGGACAACACAAAAAAGGAAAACTACAGGCCAATCTCCCTAATGAACACTGATGCAAAAATCCTCAATAAAATTTTAGCTATCAGAATCCAACAATGTATCCATAAGATAATTCACCACGACCAAGTTGGATTCATTCCAGGGGCACAAGGATGGTTTAACATCCGAAAATCAATCAACGTTATCCAACACATCAACAAAAAGAAATATAAAAACCATATGATAATATCAATAGATGCTGAGAAAGCTTTCGACAAAGTGCAACACCCATTCATGATAAAAGCCCTTGAAATTCTTGGGATACAAGGAACATACCTCAACATCACAAAGGCCATCTATGACAAGCCAACAGCCAGTATCATTCTCAATGGTGAAAAGCTGAAAGCAATTCCATTAAGATCTGGAACAAGACAAGGATGTCCACTCTCACCATTGCTTTTCAATATAATACTGGAAGTCCTAGCCAGGGCAATAAGACAAGAGAAAGACATCCAAGGAATCCAAATAGGAAAAGAAGAAGTCAAACTATCACTATTTGCAGACGATATGATATTATACATAGAGAACCCCAAAAACTCCACAGAAAAGCTAATTCAACTCATCAATCAGTTCAGTAAAGTGGCAGGATACAAAATCAACACGCAAAAGTCAGTAGCCTTCCTATACACAAACAATAAATCTGAAGAAGAAGAAATCAAAAAGACCATCCCTTTTGTTATCGAAACAAAAAAAATCAAATATTTGGGAATAAATCTAACAAAAGAGGTAAAGGACCTATACAAAGAAAACTATAAAACACTGTTAAAAGAAATAGAAGAAGACACAAAGAAATGGAGAGACATCCCCTGCTCATGGATTGGAAGAATAAACATTATTAAAATGGCCATCCTTCCAAAAGCAATATACAGATTCAATGCTATTCCAATCAAAATTTCAATGTCATTCTTCAAAGAAATAGAACAATTATTGATGAAATTCATATGGAATCACAAAAAACCCCGAATAGCCAAAGCTCTCCTGAAAAAAAAAGAAGGGAATGGAGGCATCAGACTCCCAGACTTCAAACTATACTACAAAGCCATAATCATCAAAACTGCATGGTATTGGAACAAGAACAGACATACAGACCAATGGAATCGAATAGAAAATCCAGAAATAAACCCACAGATTTATGGTCAACTAATCTTTGACAAAGGAGCAAAGACTATGCATTGGAGCAAAGAAAGTTTGTTCAATAAATGGTGCTGGGAAAACTGGGTCGCTACATGCAAAAGAATGAAGCTTGACCACCACCTCACACCATACACAAAAATCAACTCAAAATGGATTAAAGAACTAGACATAAGACCTGAAACCATAAAATATATAGAAGGAAATATAGGCGAAACACTACGTGATTTGCACATCAAAGACATCTTTACAGACACATCACCCAAAGCAGTGATAGTGAAGGCAAAGATAAACAGCTGGGACTATATCAAATTAAAGAGCTTTTGCACAGCAAAAGAGACAATAACAAAAACAAAGAGAAATGCCACCAACTGGGAGAACATTTTTGCACCCAACACTAATGATAAAGGACTGATCACAAAAATCTGCAAAGAGCTGATGAGACTCAACAACAACAAAGAAAATAATCCAGTCAAAAAATGGGCAGAAGAGCTAAAAAGAAACTTCTCTGAAGAGGAAATGCAAATGGCCAACAGATATATGAAAAAATGTTCAACATCACTTGTCATCAGGGAAATGCAAATCAAAACTACCATGAGATACCATCTTACACCAGTGAGAATGGCACATATTAAAAAAACTAGCAACAACAAATGTTGGCGAGGGTGTGGAGAAAAAGGAACTCTTCTGCACTGTTGGTGGGAGTGCAAACTGGTCCAACCACTGTGGAAAGCTGTGTGGAGATTTCTGGACCTACTAAACATAGAGCTTCCATATGACCCAGCAATTCCACTCCTAGGTATTTACCCAAAGGACACAGAAACATCAATTCCAAAGAACACCTGCACCCCTATGTTTATAGCAGCACTGTTTACAATAGCTAAGCTTTGGAAACAACCCAAATGCCCAAAAATAGATGACTGGATCAAGAAGATGTGGTACATATATACCATGGAATATTACTCAGCATTCAAAAAAGATAAACACATGCAATTTGCTGCAACATGGATGGCGCTGGAAGGGATCATGCTCAGCGAAATAAGCCAAAAAGAAAAAGAAAAATACCGGATGGTCTCACTCATAGCAGGAATCTAGAAAACTTAAATAAGGGACCAGGAAAATGAATAACTATAAGAAAGTGAAAATCAAAATCAACAAAAAACTATGAACCAGAGACACTTTTAGGGGGGCGGGGGCGGGAGGGGAGGGATTGGGGTCAGAATGGGGGGCTGCAATTGTATGGGGAATATAACAATAAAATTTATTAAAAAAAAAAAAAAAAAAAAAAAGAAAACCTCTATTGTCAAAAGTCAACAAAGTTATAAAAAAAAAAAAAATAAAATAAAATGAATTAGTAAAAGTCCTATTATTTTCCTTTTCTGATTTACCCATTAGCATTGATATGCAAGCATAAAGTACAATTATATTTTCCCCTTTTGAGGGGAAGAAACTTAAGGACACTTCTTCCTCATCTTCATAGACAATAAGACAACTCTATACCTGTAGGAAGAATGCAGTAAATACTTCTTGAGTAAATTAATAAATGAGTGTGAATTATTACCAAGTTTTGAGTATCTTTTAAGTCCCTGACTCAAGGAGACATGCTTATATTAGCTTCTAGTGTTAGAAAAATACCTTTTAGAATAGTCACAAAAAATTCTACTCAAAACTAAATTCTTAGAACTATTTTATATCTTGATTGTGGTAGTAGTTATACAACTGAGTATATGGGTAAAAACTCAGAACTGTATACTTGAGTGCAAATTTTACTACATATGTTATTTAAGTGAATGAAAATGCTATGCACTTTAGTGTATGCTTATAATTTTAAAGTAGCTGCTTGGTATTTTGATACTATATTAATGATATTTATATAATATGTAATGTTAATATTAATCAGTTGTGTACTTCTGCCGGACTATATGATACCTAATTGACTTTGGGGGAATAGTAAGATAATCTGAGATAATTTTGCTATCATAAAAAAAAGATGACTAGATATAGAGCTAAAAGACCTCTTTTTAAAAATGAAATTCTCTTCTCCAAAGATGTGGCTAGCTAGTAGATGAAAAGATATTCATCATCTCTTATTATTAGAAAAATGCAAATCAAAACAATGAGATATCATTTCACAACAGTTAGAATGACAATTATCAAAAAGAAAAAAGAGGGCCTCCCCGGTGGGGCAGTGGTTGAGCGCTGGGTTGCGAAGCTGCCCGCAGCCTCTGCTGCACCGGTTCGATCCCCTGCCACTGGGTGAGGGTCCCACATGGTGCGCAGACCTCTCTTGCCGCCCGCTGCTCCCCTCAGCAGTGTACTTCGTCAGTCTGCCTGTTCTGCTCTCCGCTCTGGCTCTGGTGAATTCTCTCATCCTCCCACACTTCTGACTGTACCCAGTGCTTGTATAAATAAATAAAAAATAAATCTTAAAAAAAAAAGAAAAGAAAAAAGTGTTGGGGAAGATGTGGACAAAAGGGTACCCTTGTATACTTTTGATGGGAATGTAAATCGTGCAGCCATTTTGGAAAACAATATGGAGATTACTCAAAAATATAAAAATAGAAATATACAATTTTAGTTATCCCACTTTTAGGTATTTACCCAAAGAATAAAAAAACACTAATTCAAAGTACCCTCCCATTCACCGCAGCATTATTCACAATAGCCAAGTCATAGAAACAACCTAGCGCCCGTTGATAGATGACTGTATAAAAAATGATGTGGTATGGAATGGAATACTATTCAGCTATTCAAAAAAACTGAAATCGTTCCATATGCACCAATATGGATGAATATAGAGGGCATTATGCTACGTGAAATAAGTCAGAGACAAATACTATTTGATTTCACTCATAAAGGAACAAAACTAAGTAACAAGCAAACCAAATCAAAAACAAACTCTTAGTCTATAAGAATAAAATAGTGTTTACTAGAAAAGAAGGGGGAAAAGAGGTAGGTAAATCAGGTAACAAGGGTAAATTGTTGGTAAAGGATAGAGCTAGGCTTGGTGGTGAACGTAATGTAGTATATACATGCTGATTAATAATATTGTATACCTGATGCCTATGTGGAATTATGAAACAATGTTACTTCAATTAAAAAATAAACAAATTTTTTCCATTTGCCAAATAGGAATACCATAATAATAATCATATTATTATTACCTGATTGTAATACCTGATTGTAGTGTGATAACTTATACTTACTATGCTATAGAACTGGCACTGTTCTCAGGACTTTAAGTTAATTCACTTATCCATCCAACAGCCCTACAAAGTCAGCATTATGATATCTACCATAAAGATGAGGAAACTGAGGCAAAGAAAGATTAAGTAATTTACAAAAGATTGCACCACAATTGAAGTGGCAATTAACCATTATAGATTCTACATACCATTTGGTACATCTGGGTAATAGCATGGTAGATTCTCATTTAAGAAACACTTATTGGCCCTTACTAGCTTGTCAGCTTTGACTTGTATTCTTGTTAATAAAAGAAAAAAAGTGTTATTTTCTCCTCTTACCTGGAAGACTGCTATGAGGGTCAAATGAGATATAAATGTGGAAAAGTAATTACCCACCCACCCCTACACCTCTGTCTTATACCCCAATTATTGTATGCATAAATAATTAAAAATAAGTCTTTAAAAAAAGAAAGAATGTCCTCAATCCCAAATATACTACATTTGCTGGCAAGAGGTTCTCAATATTCACATTTTCATGGTTAAGTAGTCATGATCAACTTTAAGAAATCCAGGGAAAGAAAGCAATAAAAATTTCCGATTCCTCATACCCAATCATACAACAAAGCCTTTTGGGCCTTTGTTTTCTTTGTGAAAAATCTGAGAAAGAGGAAAAGGAAGAAGAAATGAGAAGGGAGGGAAGCAGAGGTTGAAAGCAAACATTAGAGAATTCCCAGAGCACACCGTGAAGAAACAATTCACCAAAAATCATTCCAACACTTTCCATCACTCTCTGCTCCCTTTCATTCACCTTAGCTAGGTACTATTAGATCCATAAGACACTGGCCATTCAATGTGTCCTAATATAAAACTTATTAAAAATAGTAAAATACTTCCTATCATAGCTCTTTGAAATTGTTTCCCATTTTCAGAAATATATACATGAAATACATGGAGTTTTTGTTTAATGAGGTTAAATTGTTCTATGTAATATTACTTCAGGCATTTTATACCTATTTGTTTATCTGTGACTGCATTTCTTCAATAGGAGCACATGCCCATACAATTATTAATAAGTTTGTTAGACTGTAAATACCCAAAATTGTGTCCAAACATATTTGTGACTATAGGTGAAACTTTAATAAAACAGTGCATTCCACCACTATATTGTGTTCATTTTCTTGTCACAAAAGTAATTATTCAGATGAATAAGAGCCAGTGGTTTAAGAAGTGCAGATTAGTGGAGACCTAAGGGAAATGAAACAGATTATAATAAAATTCAAATACTGTACTTCAGAGTTCTTTTAAATACAGTCTGCTGAGGATATACAAGTCTATTTTTTCTTCAAGTGGGTAAAGGAAGTTTTCACAGTCAGAAGGAAATTGTTTTAGTCTATCTGACCTATGAATATGAAGTATGAGTCAAGTCTAAAACTTACATCTAGTCATTCCTTTTGATTGTGAGTAATAGCAATAATAATGGCAATAACTTCTATTCCTTAAATGTTTACCATGTACAAATGCAATACAAGGTAAATAATTCTAGGTTACTATAATCAGTAAGCCTCTAATATCCTAGTGGCTTGATAAAAAGTTATCTGATAGATCTCAGTAGATTATGTTATTAAGAGGTGATTCTTCCTTGTGGAGCTTTCTTTTAAGTGATGATTCAACTTTGCCAACTTATAGTGGTCCACTTCTAACACTGTGGATAGACTAGAGAGGAATCTTACCTGATACAGTATACAAATGATGTCTGTTAAAATTCATTGATGAGACTTAGTCATATGACCTCACCTAGATTCCCAGTCTGGGAAATATAATTTAGTTCCATGCCAAAGAAAAACCAGGTACTATCACACACACACACACACACACACACTCATATATATATGTATATATAATGTTTAATGTTATATAATGTTTACCAGAACCCTGGAAGGTAGATGTTATTAATCTTACTTCATATATGAAGAAACCAGAGGTGCAGAAACTTTAACTCATTTGCTTCATCCATGTTGCCACAAAATGGCATGAGTTTATCTTTTTGATCACTGAATAATATTCCACACACTGTTTTGTGTGTGTGTGTGTGTGTGTGTATACCACATCTTCTTGATCTAGTCATCTGTTTTAGGGCATTTAGGTTTCTCCATAGTTTAACTATTGTAAATAGTGCTACAATAAACATGGGAGTGCAGGTTTCCTTTCAAATTAGTATTTCTGAATTTTTTAGGTGTGCAATTATTGTGATATGACTGATCCATTTTAACCTTTTGAGAAACCGTCAACCTGCTTTTGATAAGGGGTGGGCCATCTGCATTCCCACCAATAGTGCAGCAATGTTACTTATTCTCCACAGCCGTGCCAATATTTAATATTTCTGGTCTTTTCAATATGGGTCATTCTCACAGGTGTAAGGTGCTGTCTCATTGTGGTTTTGATTTGCATTTCCCTGAGAGTAAGTAATAATGAACATTTTTTTCATGTGCCTATTTGCCATCTATATGTCTTCTTTAAGAAAGTGTCTGTTTAGCTCTTCTGCCTGTCTTTTGATTGGGCATAAGTTTGTTTTTTTTTTTTAAATCTCCTTTAGTGGGTTAACTCCAAGGTATTTGTGTGTGTGTGTGTGTGTCATTGTGAGTGGGATCATTTTCTTGATTTATTCCTCTTCCTGATCTTTATTTGTATATAGAAAAGCAACTGCTTTTTGTATATTGATTTCATAACTTACCACTTTGCTAAACTGATTGTTTCTATTATTTTGGCAATGGAGTCTTAGGGGTTCCCTATGTATATTATCATATCATCTGCAAATAATAGTTTTACTACTTCTTTCCCAATTCGGATTCCTTTTATATCCTTCTCTCATTTAAGTGCTGTAGCTAGGACTTCTTAAACTATGTTGAATAGTAGTGGTGGCAGTGGATATCCTTGTCTAATACCAGAGCTTGCTGGTAAAACTTTAAGTTTTTCATCAGTAAGAATGATGTTAGCATGGGTTTGTTGAATGTAGCTTTTATTATGTTAATATATGTTCCATTTATTCCCAGTTTTCTGAGGGGTTTCATCATAAATGGATGTTGAATCTTATCAAATGCTTTCTTGGCATCTATTGATATAATCACATGATTTTATCTTTCTCCTTGTTTATGTGGTGAATTATGTTGATTGATTTTCAGATGTTGAGCCACCCTTGTGCCCATGGTTTGAATCCTACTTGGTCATGGTGTCTGATCCTTTTAATGTAATGTTGGATTCAGTTTACTAAAATTTTATTGAGGATTTTTGCAGCTGTGTTCATTTGAGAAATTGGTCTATAATTTGTGTGTGTGTGTGTGTGTTATCTTTGAAGAATATAAGTGAATATGGAATACACACAAAAGAAAAGGAGAAATAGAACTTGTAACTTGGTTATAAGAAGTGTTCACGTTCAATAATAATTTAAAAAATGGAAATTCAAGGGGGAAAATATTTACCTGTGATGTTAACAACAGCAATGAAAAGAGCATGATAGAAAAGATATTGAAAGGAGCACCACCAAATGTATTAACATAGGTGGTTTTGTGATGGATTGATGGATGATGTTTCCTACTGATTTACATTTGAGTAACTATTTTGTTTTATATATATGAACACACATAAATATATATAAAGCTACATAGCATATAATTGGTTTACCAAAAATTCCAGTTTAGGCTGTGCAAAGCAGAAATCTATGGCTAGCCCTCACTTAAGACAAGGAATCTATTTATAAGTAAACATTGTAGTTTAAAGAAATACGGAGGCATGCATAGTCCTCCCATCCTCTCAAAACAAAAATGCACTTGTGATATGACTGTGAATTAATGAGACTGATTTGTTTCTGTGACTTCTGAAATCTATCATTTTATGGTCACTCGTGGAAAGTATCTCTTAATTTACTTCTATCAAGAAATATTCACTTGGTAAAACTGTCAGAACATCAGTGGGTAGATATTATTACATAGTTTAAAAAAAACTATCATGCGATACTTAGTAAATTGCCATATGGAATGCAATATAAAAACTGTAAATGCAGAATAAAGTGGTTTAAAAAGACCAGTTTCTGAAAAATTGGGCAGAGTGATATTGAGGAGTTAGAGAGGTACAGAACATAAAGATGGAATGTTTCACAATATATATGTCTCTGGGCATCTAGGGAAATCCATTTTTAATTCAGACATCACTTTTTCAGTCAAAAAAGGAAGATTAAACACCTTCCTCTATCAGGAGCTTGTCATAGAACAAAGATTCAAGACAACTTAAATTTAAAGACAAGTAGTTTCTCATATTTTCTGTATTAGAAAAACAAACTTTCATGAAAATCAATTGATGAAGAAGTGCTCTTTTAAATTAATTTTTGAGAGACTCCATTAGCAGAGTCCAAAAATAATCTGTAAATATTTTTTAAAAGTCCTGAAATGAGAAAGTGACCAAGGTCTATGCAGAAGAATATGGACAGCAAAATAAAGTCAAAGAGGACTGAAAATAAATCTCCAAATCTGGAAAAAAGGAAAACCTAATTTGGATGGTATTTTTCTAATCAAGGCACAGTGTAAATCTTTTAGGGGCTCATTTCATTAAATTTATATAATGAGTTTGCCTTGCTAACTATATGTGATTCTCAAAAATAAGCTTCCAAGTTTGCTTTACTAAAGAAACTAGAAGTAACAGTTATTTTTGTAACATGTCCAGTCATTATAGCAGCATTTTTATATTTCAATGCAACATTTCTCAAAGAATACTTCATATAGTACCAATTCTGACATGTAGTAATAGGATATTATACAAATAAAGATCCTGTGTTCTGTGAGAGAAAGATTTATTTAAAACAGACCTTATCAGAAGCTTTTCTTATCACTGCTTGTTATGGCTCTACAGGGATAAGGGAACTACAATTTCAGGATTCACCAGCTGATCTTTGTTTTTGTTTTTGATTTTTTTTTTTGTTGTCATGAAACATCTTGGGAGACCAATGTCTTTGAATCACACTTTGGAAGCACTGTTTTGGCACCACCACTGTTCTCCACCAACAGAGCCTTTCTCTTTAGCTGTGAAAAAGATGACAATGCATGGTTAAATGTGGATTCTAGAGCCAGACTGCTGGCATTTAAATTATGGAATTCCTATAACCAAGATGAAAATGCATACATTGTGTAAAAATGAAAAATGATGTAAAAATATATAAAATTTTAAAAATAAATAAATAAACTCTGGGATTCACTGTAGGCTTTTGCACAAGTTACTTGATCTCTCCTTGCTTCAGGTTCTACATCCCTATGGTGGGCATAATAGTATCTACCTAAGCAAAGTTGTTGTGAACATAAATAACAATATGTTTAAAATACCTAGAACAAGGGATCTACCCAAAGGCCACAAAAGCTTGATTAAAAACAAAAAATACCTGTAGCTCAATGTTTATTGCAGCACTATTTATAATAGGTAAAACCTGAAAACAACTCAAATGCCCAAAAATAGATTACTGGATCAAGAAGATGTGGTGTGTATATATATATATATATATATATATATATATATATATATATATATATATATATATATATATAATGGAATACTATTCAGCAATCAAAAAAGAAAAACTCATGCCATTTGCAGCAACATGGATGGAGCTAGAAGGTATTATGTTCAGTGAAATAAGTCAGAAGGATAAAGAAAAATATCACATGATTTCACTTATAGGAGGAATATAGGGGAACCAAAAAAGACATCGGGGGAAAATAATAACAATACAAAACACAACAAAAACAATCAGACAATTATAAACCAGAGACATCCTGCAGGGGAAGAGGAGGGAGAGGGATTGCAGGAAGAGAGGGAGGAGCACAGGGAACTGTGGTGATGGTGCATGGGTACATTGGGAAAGGAAATTCTATGGAGACTACACTTGTGTTGGGGGGGAGCAAACATTGTTTAAAAATGAACAGTGATGTAAAAAATAAAAAAAAATAAATTATAAAAAAAACCCTAAAATACCTGGAACATTTCCTAGAATATGGTAAACTCTCAGTGCAAGCTTTTGTCTACTAAGCCAAGTATACAGTGCACCAAATTAATATTCTTTATTAGAATATCTTCAAATCTATTTTGGTTTACACTGTACAAGATATCTTTATTTTGTAGAGGAATTTTTCCCACAGGACTGCAGATGATAAATCCATTTTTTAAAAAAACTAAAAATTTATTAAAACAAGAAAGAAAACTTTTTTGCTATTTTAAAGACATGACCATTTGAACCTTTGCTTTTTCCTTGTAACACCCTAATTCTCACCTGTTGCAGTGATATAATAAATGAGGTTATTTGAATCTTTGTTTTATCAGGAGGGCTCCGAAAATGACCAGAATCTTCTGGTAAGGACTATCTCTTAAATTCCACATCTGCGTATAAACAGAGCGCCAAGATTTAATGAGTGCTTTGTTAATAATCATGTATTTTCAGATACATGAGAGCACTTACGGTTCTTCCAGAACCATTTTCCTTTAGTACTTGCTGTTTCCTTGCCCCCACCTATAAGTTTAGCTGTATTTATATTCAAACCCAAGCAGGAAGCATGAGTTATTTATTGATAATTTATCTAAATTCATTCGTTAAGAAGATTTTCAGGCAGGTAACAACAAAATTGATATAATATCAACATTAATTTTGCTGCCTATCACTTATTTCCCCTAGAAATCGACCTGCTGCTTGGGCACCCAGTAGCTAAGTGTAACCCCATTACTCCACTTCTCTCTTATGGAAGTCACACATTGCTGTCACCCAGAGCCTGTTCAAATATATTGAACCAAAAAAATATTAAAATATATAGAGAAGCATAATGGCCTCAAATAGCTAAAGTAAGTCTGAGAAAAAAAGGAGAGAAATGGAGACATCCTATTAACTGGCTTAATACTTTTATAAATCAACAGTAATTAAAACAAACTATAGGGCCTCCCCAGTGGCGCAGCGGTTGAGCGCTGGGTTGCGAAGCTCCCACAGCCTCTGCAGAGCCGGTTTGATCCCCGGCTGCTCCCCGGCCACCAGAGGAGGGTCCCACATGGCGCTCAGACCTCTCCTGCCACCCGCTGCTCCCCTCAGCAGTGTACTTCGGTCCTTCTGCCTGCTCTGCTCCCCGCTCTGGCTCTGGTGAATTCTCTCACCCTCCTGCGCTTCTGACTGTCCCCAGTGCTTGTATAAGTAAATAAAAAATCTTTAAAAAAAAAAATAAAGCAAACTATATTGGAATAAATATAAATACATAGATCAATGAAACAGAATTGAAATCCCAGAAATAAATCCACATATATATCAATATCTAATACATGACCATATAATGGGGAAGGAAATGTCTAACAAATGGTGCTGGGAAAAATGGACAGCCATATGTAAAATAATGAATTTGGGTAACTCTCTAACACCACGCAAAAAAAAAATATTCAAAATGGATTAAGGACTTAGATATAAGACTTGCAACAATAATATATATATATATATCATACCATTGCTATATATATATAGTATGTTTGGTATATATAGTATGGTATGTTTGATGACATCAGTGATAAAGATGTTTTTAGACACTGGGTTGCGAGGCTGCCCACAGCCTCTGCAGTGCCAGTTTGATCCCCGGCCACCGGCGAGGGTCCCACCAAAAAAAAAAAAAAAAGGGATGTTTTTAGAGACTTGACCCCTACAGCAAAGGACATAAACGCAAACATAAACAATTGGGATTACCTCAAATTAAAAACTCTTCACATAGTGAAAGAAAATATGAGTAAGTTTAAAAGACATCCTTTTTAATGGGAGAAAATAGTCACCCATTACATGATTGACAAGGGGTTAATGTACAAGATACACAAAAATTTATTAAATTTAACCAAAAAAAAAACCTACCCTACCAATTAATGAATGGGCAGCAGATTTGAACAGACAATTCACCAGAGGTTACCTAGAAAGACACATGGAAATAGATACATGGAAAAATGTTCATCATTGCTTTTAACAAGGAAGATACACGTCAAAACCACAATGAGATATCATCTCATTCTCATGAGAATGGGACATATTATGAAGAACCCAAAAACAAGTGCTGGAGAAGATGTGGGAAAAGAGGAAATCTTAACATTGCTGTTTTTTATTTTACTTATAAAAATGTATACACAAGTATTGCTGAAGGTCAATAACATGCCACTAAGAACACAAAATGTATGGTAAGACTTTCAGGTAGCATGTGTTTATGGCAAAGACAATTATTTGTAATCATGGCAGAGTCTGGAATTTCCATTCAGGGATGAAGGACCAGGCAGTGTCATGATCATTCCTGGGGTCTGTTGATGTCTCTCTAGATGTTTACAGGCATACAGATGGCCCATGGAAATACAAAGTAAAAGGTGGATCTCAAAGGTAGATATAGAAAGAGCAGAAAGAACGGAGCACTTAGTATGCTGTACCTCTCACCCCAATCAGTGGGGAAGGAATAACTATGTTTCCATTTATTTAACCCCTTTTATCAATGCAAGAGGTAAGATGCTCTTTTTTTATTGGTTACTGTTCCCAAAGAAAGGTAAATCATATTCTCTTTCTTTGAAACAGAGAGTGGAGAATCATGTAGAGAAAATAGTAATTGGTTTTATAAATACCAAATGTAAGATTAGGTGAAATCATGGAAAATAATACAGGATAAATTCAGCAGGCTTTGTGTAGTTTGGTAAATTAAAAATTCCTAGGAAAATATTAGACACATATTTCCATTGTCCATACATTTGTATACCTACTGCTTTTCTATACACAAGGTATTGTACATACTATTTAAGAACTTCACTTAATGATAGACTACTTTAAAAAACTAACGCTTGATAGATGACTACAGAACTGAAGCACTGAGATGGGGATGGGGTATGGAAGGTAAGAACAAAGAGGGAAGGAAGCACTTTGGTCTTTGGTGGTGGAATATTGGTGAATTGGTGATGGTATTACAATGGTAATACCTGCTGAAGGTATCCAAATATTAGCTCAGTTAAAAGTAAATAAAAATAATTGCTAATAAAAAGAACTTTGCTTACCTAAACATCACTTTGATATAGTCAGTAGCAATTTATCACATATGCACAATGGAAAAATGGAAGATTTTGTTAATATTAATGTATAGTTGGGAAACAAATAATTGCACTGGACTCTAATGACCAAAAGAATTTATTCATCAAAAAAATGAATAAAACACTATGTTTTCTACAGTGTATCTTAGCGACAAGCTATTCTGTGATTAACCTGTCTCCTCAATACATTAGTCACACAATTTATATCTGGTTAGGGTTGTATGGTTCATCAAGAAATCTTGATGCAACACAACATCACATAAGTAGGCCACCTGATGTATTCCTGGTTGTAAAAATGTTTATCTTTCCTGAATGCAATGATGAGCTGTTAATTCATTTGTTCACATCTCTCTGAAGATGATTTATCAATGTCAATGATACTTAGAGATCTGAGAGCAATTAATGTTGCTTCAAGTAAAGTTAATATGGCAGCCCCACTGAAGGTATCCAGGGAAAACATTGCTTCTTATATAGTTAAGATCACTTAATTTGTGACTGAAACTAACAAGTTAACCTCAAGAGTTCATTGTATTTCTGTGGGAAAATTGTGAGAAAGAAAAAGGAGTACACAAAAAATATTGCCTCCCCCCACCCCGTTCAAGGGTTATATTTATATAAAATTAGCTAGCAATTCTAAGATAAGCCATATAAGTCTGACCTCTGCTTTTCCTTTTCTCTTGAAGCATGAAATGGCAGTTTAATGTTTTATTTTGACATTACAGAAATTTAAATTGAAAGTACTATTTGTTGTGCATATTAAAATATGTGATTTGAATTATGGCATGTTTTGGAATTCATCAAAGTCATCAGATATTATGCCATACTCTGATAATTCTCGCCTTTGATCAGGTGAATCTCAAAACTTCACTCTTGCAAAATAGCTGCAGAAAAAAACAAACAAATAGCTCTTTCAGCTGGTTCTGTGGTGCCCCTAATATGAGAGAGAGAACAAGCAGGCAGTGGATAAAGAAACCTTTCCTGATGGTATGGGTGGGGAAGTATGAAACAGTGCTGCTGCTGGTGCCAGGTATAACCTCATATAAGCAAAAATTGGACTTTGATGAGATTTTAAGGCAAGGAGATAGTGATCACATTAGTTCTATTCCCCCCTAGGAAGGTGTTACTACACAGAAAGTATTATGGAAGCATACTGATAACTATTCAACTTTCAGTGAAAAAATAAATATGTTCTTATTTGTAGTCTTCTGACCAGTTGATTTTTCACCATATGGACAATTTTTTTCAGTGTCCCAAAAAAGATCAGTATACTTTCTCTACTTTCTTTTATTTTGGTTTTGTTTTTTGTTTTTTGTTTTTTTTTTTTTGCTTATTTGTTACAAATTGTATGTGCTGTTAAAAGTTTCAAGGTATTTCTAGATTAAGAAAATCAAAATATATCATTCTTCATTTCCAAAGCAACTGCATGTGAGCAAATATATAGAAGTCTGACTTCGTCGAATAAAGCATTCAAAAAGCATAAAGAGTTCCTGAGGCACTATGTTGTTGCAGCATATTAATAAAGAACTCTTCATAGTCTTAATTTACTTGAACAACCCCTGTAAACTCCATGCCAGAGAGGGGGAAAGAAGGATGGCAGCCAGGGAACTAGATGCCAAATGGTCCCTCACTGGCAGTGGCATCTGGATGGGAGGTTGGCCTGCCTCCGGGACTCTTGGCCAACAGCACTGTTGTCTATACTGACGGCTGTGTATCTGTTCAAGAGTCCAACAACTGTGTGTGTGTATTTTGGTAAGCTATTATTTCTGGGCCAATGATTTTCATGGTATTTTTGCATCTGTTGGCACCAATTCTATATTCAGCTCCCCATCCCCACCCACTGCTATACTTCAGCTTCCTGATTAAAAACACTGCACATAAATGGAAATGCATTAAGGAAAGAAAATGTGTTTCTTAAGGTTTTTCTTAAATCTGATGAAGCAAGGATATCTATGCAATTGACATTCTAGATGGACTGTCTTCCTTTCTACAAGCCATGAATAACATTAAAATTCTAACCTCAAGGAAAAAAATTATCTTGATCCTTGCAACATTACAATAGACTATACTTACATGACTATCAGAAGTTACTTAATGATCAGAAATACAGTGGATCATTAAGAAATTTGTTCCCCCCAAAAAAAATTCAGTCAAGTTCCTCTTTCAACATTTCCAGAGAAATAAAACTATTTTATAATTCTATAGAATGTCACCATTGCAATATGATACCAATAATTGCCACATATTCAGTGAGCTAGATTGTCAAAATCCTGCTGTATTGTGCAGGGCTTCACCCTCCAAGCCCTCTTTGATTCTGCTATTCCAAAGTCATTTGCTTCAAAGTATTCCCATGATAATTCAGTTCAACCACTATCATAGTGTTATAAAAATGGCCCCTACTCATATATATTTAAATATCACCATCACTGATTGTGACCCTCTGGAAAATATTGAAGGTTTCATGGTCTGAAGTAGGGTATGATAAGCACTTTCTCATATTAAGTTGAAGTTACCTTATATGTTAGATAAAAGTTGTATGTATTGGGTGCTATAGTGAAAAGGACCTCCCAACTCAGTAGTGAGCAAAATTAGATTATTTTCTGAGTTAAGGTAGGTAATCAGCGCTTACCTGAGAGCCAGGTAGTATTTGATAATCTGCACACCAAATAAGTTAAGTTGAATAGAAGGATTCTCCAGAGTGCTAGGGGATACAAAGTCAAATAAAATATCTGTACCCCAAAAGTTTATAACTTTTTTCTTATTTGATGAATGAAAGTGGGAACAGATCTTTCAATATGTAAAAAGAAAACCAGGAAAAAGAAAGAAAATTAAATGGCAGTCCAAATACCACTTGGCATATGCCAGGAATGAGGCAATAAAGAAATGAACCAAATTAATGTGTATCTTTACAGAAGCATTTTAGTTGAGCTTACTTTTTTAAAGCTGGAAAGGTACATGAAAATCATGTAATCCAAAAGCCTTCTGTATTTTTATGAGAAAAATAAAGTGATTTGGTCAAGGTCACATATTGAATGCTAAGTCACAGGTCCAGTCTTCCTCAATATTACACCTCAGAATTTGAGTTATGACAACCTCAAAATGAAATTTGCAGGGATATCCTTTATAATGCCATGGCATATTTCATAAGATAATAATAAAAGTGAACCAAGACTAGGGAATTACAGTGTGATGAAAATGAGAGGTGGGATGAAGTTACTACAATTACAGGTGATTTTCTTTGGCCAGAGAGGCCGGGAAAGGAACCTCAGAAAGATCACTCAAAATCAACCTATCCATATTGCAGTTGGCTGGGCAAAGGGCAACTTTTCTTCTCCCTATGGCTTATAGGCACCTCTATAGAGAAAGGAGGTATGTGCAGAAAGTTATTGATGACCACAAAGTTAATTCCACCCTCTGAATGATTAGTGTCAAAAAAGGTCCCTACTCATGTCTACCACTGAAATGATACCATCAGCAATTTATGACCCTCTAGAAAAGATACCCAGACCAGAAGGATTTCTTCATAACTTAAAAGAATTAGCAAATCTGAAAGAAGAATATGCTAATTAGAAAGAAGGTTGGTTGACCACAGAAACAGAGGGAAAAAAATACCCAAAGAGATGCATATGGGCAGTGTCCATCTCTTATCCATCCTAGGAAAGGATGCCCTGGCCCAAGGACCCACCTGTATTCATCATGCCTTTTTCTTTTCTGTACCTTTTGATGTTTTGATACCCCTGACACTAGAGGACTGCCCCTCCTAAGGCTTGCTAATTTCTAGGGAGAGTAAACACTCAAATCTACTATGACTTTCATATGTAAATTAATTAATTCAAAACCCACACTCCCAACTCTTTCTTTTATCTAACTCTTTACATTCTGGGCCACTATCCACCTGCCCTAATCACCCCAGGGCCAGGTACCAGTCAACTGGAGCTGCTAAGGCCCAAAGACTCCTGAAATTATTCAAACTAGCCAATCCTTACCTGCTTATCCCGTCTCTCCCATTCCCTCAGAAACCACAATAAAGACTCTTGCCCACATCTTTCCCTCATTCCTTCTACCTATTGACCAACCCTAGTGCCCCCTTTGTGGTCTCGCTGCACCAGGCCTCCTGTTTCTAGTGGGTCTGTGAATATAAAAACTTCTCTCATGCCAGGCAATTCCCTTTCTTTATGACTTGTATACCTGTTAAAACAAATCCCAGGAACATATTTAAACCACCACTCTGGTACCAGTGGCAGCGAGCTAGAACATTTCTATTTTCAGACATAAGTCTGATACTGAAAAAATCTAAGCCTACAACTATCTACTTTTTTTCCTATCCATTCTTACCACCTATCCTTCTGCTCTAATTTGGTTCCTAAGTGGCATGTCCATAGGAATAGAAAATTCCAGAATAGTCCCTATGATATTTCTCAGTAACAGATTAATAAATTAGATTTCTAGTTTTCTACCTTTGAACTTAGTTAATGTGAGTTCATTCCCAAAAGACCTGCTCTTGATCAGATTGACTTCAATCTCCTGAGTGTGTTTGGTGAGGGTCAGGGTGTAGAGCTTTGTTTCTAAAAGTGTGATACTTGGGCCAGCAGCATACGCATCGTGAGATAGTCTATTGGAAATACGGAATTGAACATCAGTCCCCACTATACACCTCTTGAGTCAGAATCTAATCTATAGTTTAAGGAGATCGCAGATGATTGTGTGAATATAAAAATTTGAGAAATAATAAAACGGACAAGTAAGCTTTCTTTTTCTGGGAAGGACTAGGTAGTAAATATTTTAGATTTTACGGGTATACATGGAGCCATAGACAAGATGGAAACAAATAAGCAATGAATGTTCTAATAACTTATGTATGGACACTGAATTTTATAAAATTTTCACGTCACAAAAAAATTTCTCAATCACTTAAAAATGTAAAAAATCATTCCTAGGTTGCAGGGTCATACAAAAACAGGAAGTGTATCAGATTATCCTACTGCCCATAATTTGGCCACTCTTGCTGCAGGCCATGAAAAATTTAAGGGGATGAAGTTATTCTTGAAATGAGGTATTCCTGTTGACTGACCCCAAAATCCCATGTGCCAAGTAGGATTTTTCTACTTTAAATCTCCAGAGATGGATTATTTTTTGTTCTAAGTGAACTTGATAAAATATAATTCAGGAGGGTTTAGTAATTAAAATTTTAGGATAAGAATTTATAGGCCATAGGCATTCTGAACATAGACATAGGAAGTAACAGAAAGTGAACCACCTCCCTACTAAAACTATCATAACCTGGAACATAGCAGTGTTTTAGTCAAATAATTTCCAATTTACTTAATGTGGTTGCCTGGGATGTCTGTGAGGTATGAACTGGTTTGGTAATTAATGCCCTTACAGACATGCATTCATTGCAACAAGAATAATCAAAGTTCATGTAACAGAGTACACATAGAAGCAAGCATAAGAGTACCTATTACCTGATTTTTAATCCATGTTTGTATGTGCCAAATGACAGGAACATTCTGGTCTTTTGATCTCTCTTCTGTCACCACTCACAAAGCAGACTATACTTGGATGCAGGTCATAATTGCCAGTCAGCCCTGCCACCCTCTATTCTAGTGCACCTGTCAGTCACAGAAAGGGTCTGACCTCCTCCATTAGGTTTATTTTTCTTAGACAGAAAAGTCAATTGACTCCAAAATTAATTGGAAATAGGAAGTGAGTTGTTGAATGCAGAATATCATTTTTATTCTTTGACTATTAAATATTTTCCTCTGATTTGATTAAATTATTTTGATCATGATGCTTTAAGTAGCAACTTCAGAAAACTCTTAAGCTCCTACATGTGCTGCACTTTCTTGACATCCATTGCATAGTAATGGTTCCATCACCTGAAGGAATATATACATATTACGTAAATTTCTAATTTTATGTATTTATCTCCAACTCTAAAGGTTTAAAGATTCCCCAACTTGGAATCTCTGGGGGAACTTTTTAAACAAGTCTATACCCCAGGGAGCTCCCCAAGATCAATTTAATCATAATACCTGTTGTTGGGTCCTGACCTTTCTGAAAAAAAGTTCTCTCAGGTTATTCCAATGTATGGCAGTTGGGCACCACTGCTTTGGTGACCAAACAAGGGTGAAATACTTCATTTTTAAATATTGCTACATTTTTCTGAGTGTTTTATAAAACACCCCATTTTCTTAATTTAGTTTAGAAACACTACTAAAAGAAAAATAATTAAATCATTGTGATTCATCATGGACACTACTTCCAGAATGTGCTTAGGATCAGTCTAAATGCAACAGAAATTCTAAGCCTCCTTAACTTTTGTTTTCTGTCTAGATAAATTGATTTTAGGTATTGATTAAATATGACTGAAAAGACACATTCCCTAGAAATATATACTAGAAACATGGCAGTTTTATTACTTTACAAGACTGTGTCAAAAAGTATTATAATTGCAGTGTACTGCCTCTCTGTACTTTCTCTTTCAGACAACTACTATCAAAATAGATTATAACAAATTAGCAAAATAAACATTCTTCAATTTAATTTTTGTTGTTTATGATTGAATGTTAGTTTCTAAACTCCACCAGCGCATGGAATTATGCTAAGTAAGCATTACTCAGGTCTGTGTCTACAATGCCGAAGAAGTTGCTAGAGATTTAGGAGGAATAGGCTACCATCCTATAGCCTCTGCCATACTCCATCAATTCCAACTTTTGTGCTCCTGGGAAGATCTGAATAAATCAGAATAGCACCTTGGGATATCTATTACCCAAGGAGCTCACAAATCTTTTCTTAGTTTTCATTCAGGTATAAGTAAACAAAGTTTTTTTTTTTTCTAATTTTTGCTATTATTTTGGAATGTGCAGAGGAAAAATGATATTATTAAAAATAAGGGTTTTTTTTAGTATGAAACAGAGACTGGAGGTAATATGTCTATTCAAATCTCAAACAGTTGTGTTAATAATAATTAAATTGTTAATCATTGAGTTATTTCTATGCTATGTATTGGAGTAAGATGTTTTACTTACATTATCTTATTTAATCCTCAAAGTAAGACTATAGTGTAGTTTGGAAATGCTCCATTTTACACTTGACTGAAAAATCAGAGTAACTTGCCAAAATCTAACGGCTAGATTGCAGGACCCGATTTTGAAACCAGGTCTTTAATATCTCAAAAGCCACAATCTTAGCCATTCTATACACAATCCAAACCTACCACAATAAAGGCAAATGACTTTCTTTACTTGGACTGTAAAAAAACAACAAAAAAGAAAAGACAGTCTGGGTTCCTTCTGTCGCTGACACTTTGCTTGCCTATACAGAAAACTTGGCTTTTGATTAATAATCAGACAGTTCAGACAGGTTAATTACCTCCTGACCAGTCACCTCCTGTTGTAAGTGGTCAGTTCAGCAGAAAGAGTCAATCTGACAGCAATTTTGAATAGCTCCCTCAGGAAAATGGTCTCCCATTCAGGACTGAGACATGGGGTTGGGGGAGTTCACACTGCCGATACTTTCAGGGAGAATATGATATTCTCAGAAAAAAATAAATTCAACTTAAAATTTAAAACACTAGCATACCTCACATACCCTAAGTTTGTGGTCTGTATTTTCTTAGCATGAACATTACTTAAGTTATTATACATACATGTAAATTGATAAAAATAGTATATATGTGCATGTACATGTACATACATGCCGATTCCTAGCAGGTGAGCATAAAATTAAACCTAGTTTTCCTCCTGTTATTTTGTTAGTCTTTTTTTCCACACCTGGTAGATTTAAACCCCTACAGGTCATCTTGTCAAAATACAATTTTAGTTCTGAAATAAAATAACAGAACAGAAACAAACACGATCTATTATAACACACTGCCAATGTTGCCAGATAACTACAAAAAAATAGAGTGTCTCAGACAGAAATATCAATAACTTTAATGCGTGCGATTTGTTAACAGGGAAGAAAACAAGCAAACTTGCTCTCCGCTGACTGTCACTAATATTTATTCGTCCAGTGACTGTTAATCAAACCAAGTTTACAGTCCCGTACAGCACCTGTCACAGGTGCTGATCATTAATCAGCTATTACAGCAGTTTATTCTGCTGCTGACAACTCGCAATTTTCCACTGATTCAGCTAGTTTGTCAGGTGGGAATTATGGCATAGCGCATGTGACAAAACACATCACCCTTTTTTTTTTTTTTTGCATTTTCAGGCTTCTCTCTCCTGCTTTCTCCCCCTTTTTAGACAAACAATATCTGGGAACTCAGAAGTAATAAGGCGGAATGCATAATTAATTACCCAGCTTGCTCTAATTAGGGATGAATAAGTTGTGTCCCTCTCATCATCACAAATGTGGTGATGGGTAATACCAGTTTATGCTGTATTAACTGCAAATATGCAATCCTTCTGAGAGCACTTTTGTTGATGAATTTGATGAATGTGACAATAATTAGCAGAGACAGATGAGAGCTAAATTACTACTGACAATGTAATGCTATCCTGCTCGAGGGCCTGGGAACGTGGCAGGATAACATGGCAGGGACCTGGGCCTCGTTTCTAATTAATAGTCTTTTTTTTTCATTTTCCTTTTTTTTTTCTGCCAGTGGGGGGAGAAAAAGGAGTAACGGTAATTGTTTTCGTCAAAGGCTGCAGGGAGTTATCAGGGTAATAAAGTTAATTAGCAGAACAAACATCCTTTCACTGCCTTACCAGTCGAGGAAAAGAGGGTAATTCAAACTGCAGAAAGATATGACTAGATGGGGCGATAAGAAAAGAAATTTTACACAGGAGGCCAAAAGAGAAGAATGATTTTTCTCCCTTCATTTCTTTGACTTGTTGCAGGGGAAGGAATCAGAAAGCCTCCTCTTCAATTCACAAAGTTGTTCATGTAAAGAACTTTATTGTTATGATTTTCAGTTTGGGGGAAAATTTGACTTAGGTCAAATTCCACTGTATACTTCTTTCTTTTCTAGGTAGTGATAGATTTGTTAATTTCATCTTTATTCAAGTGAAATTTTTTTAGTGATTCAATATTTGCCTGAGACCATTTAGCTCTACTTTGTCCTATAGAAATATGTTTCTATCTCTGAAAATTTTGGAAAAATTAAGAAATTTCTCCCAGGTAGTATTTGCTTAGTCTTTTGCATAAATTGAAAAATTAAAATGGGATTTTTTAATGCTATTTTATCTATTTTTTGTCGTCTCAAAAAATCATCTTTATTGAAGTGCAGCAACATTGTTTTTTGTTGTTATTGTAGATTTTTACATAACAAGAGACCAATCAAAATAAACAGTTTCATGAATCTTAGCTTTATACTAAAGTTTTATTCCGCTCAGCACATTGCTTGACTTAGGAAGACACAGCATAAAGGGAAGACATTTACCAAACATTTTTGGAGCATTTACAAGTTCACTTTCTCCATTAAAAAAAAAGTAGTTGGCCTCTTTTAAACATCAAACACTTGAAATAAGTGTTTACTATTAAGTCAGTAATTCAAGGATGGAATCCTAATGTCTTCTAAAATAATATCTCTAAGAAAATGGCTATGGTATGTATTTCTTTTCTGGTACACTTCAAAACACTTATGTTTTATGCCTTTAAAAGTCATTAACACTCTCATAAGTTCTCAATATTTGGTATCTGTATAGATGTGCACATACTTGTTTGCTGTCAGAGTTAACTAAAACACTCTCCCCAAATGTCTGTGTGTTTGATTCTAATATAAGAACATTAGGAGTAAGGAAGTGGTGAAACTACTTCTATGTTTGACAGCATGACCCCAGAGGGAAGTCCCAGCATAGTATCCTACCTGGATAGACATCTACGAGCTGGGGGAACATCTACAAAAACGGCCTTACCTGCCAATATCAACATCAAAAAATTTTATGCTTGTCCCTAAAGACAAGAACAGTGTGAGAGAGAGTCGAGGACATAATACTGAAAGAAGAAACAGAAAATCTGAGATTCTTGCTGAGTCTACTACCAACATCCACATGTCACGAGCAATTTGCTCACCTATGAAATGGGTACCTTCCCTGCCAACCTCATAGGATTGCTGCTGACAAAAAAGGATTCATTTTTGTACTTTGAAAACCACAAGATGTTCTATGAATATACTATTAATATAGTATAGGTAAAAATCAGGAGAGATAATCTTGAGATATCTCCTATTAAAATAGCCATTCTGCATGTAATAAGCCAGAAACACTGAGTTGAAAGGCTTGATGGGAAGTTTTTCTAATGAGAAGGACTGAAATTCTAGCCTTAATTTGAGATTTTGCTGCTGTCCAAAGAAATTATTTTCATAAAGATGCCCCAAAATTCATTAGTTCAAAGATATCTACTTTTCCAAGATTTTCTTAATCTATTATTAGAAGAACCTACAGTGGTCAAGACTAGAATAAAACTAATCATTAGTCAGGCCTCCCCAGTGGCGCAGCGGTTGAGCGCTGTGTTGCGAAGCTGCCCACAGCCTCTGCAGCTCTGGTTCAATCCCCAGCTGCTCGCCAGCCGCCAGAGGAGGGTCCCATATGGCGCACATACCTCTCCTGCTGCCCGCTGCTCCCCCCAGCAGTGTACTTAGGTCCTTCTGCCTGCTCTGCTCCCCGCTCTGGCTCTGGTGAATTCTCTCACCCTCCCGTGCTTCTGACTGTATCCAGTGCTTGTATAAATAAATAAATAAATAAATAAATAAATAAATAAATAAATCTTAAAAAAAAAACAAACAACTAATCATTAGTCAATATGACAAGATCTGTTAGGCCTGTTGAGTGAACTTCCATTTGAAAATACCCAAGTTTTTCACAGAAAGACATAAATACAGATGGGGATGCACACATATGCACGCCACATTCACACCAAATTTAGAATGTTATGCTTTGTTTTATATTGTTAGGAACATTTTTAAAGTTTTTATCATATAATCAAATTTTATCTTTATGTAGGAAAACTGTAGAAGTGAAAGAAATGTATTCTACTTTCAATAACTTGTTATAGTTCTTATTTAACTACTATATGAGATCGTAGATTTTAAAATGAGAGAGACTGAATGAGAAAATGTGAAAGAAGTAACACAAAAACCCAAATGTGAAATTGACTTTTTCTAGAAATAGGTTGGAATTTTTATTGTGAGAGAGGAAGTACAGGGGACATATTTGTGGGACCCACTCTGAAGTTATTGAATATTCTGGTCTTTTCCCCTCTAGCAACAACAAGGAATAGACCTTCTTCATTAGACCACAAGGAATGTCTTTTTGGGAGAGTAATGGAATCCAGTCAACTTATTTCTTTGATCTCCAAGGACTATTGAAAATTGTAAAACTTGCTGAGACTCTGACATGTTGGAGATCACTAGAAAAAGAAGTTCGATATTCAGAACCTCATCAAAATTGTCTCCTCACTTTTGGATAGAGACCAAAATGATACTTTCAAGTAAGTAAAACTTTCCAATACTAGCTTTTTGAGTGAGCTAAAAATGCACTGGTGAAAAAAATTTCTAAGAAATTCACTAGGTACTCTAGGCACTGGCTGCATCGTGGAGTGTTGTTTATTATGAATATTTAGGAAATGAATTTTTTCTTTTCCTGTTTGTTTTAAATTCTTTGGCTATTGTTATAGGTTGTCACTTGACAGATCTTCAGTTCTTGAGGACTCTGGGGCCTTTTCACTTCTTATATGAGTGCAGGGGAATGTTAGGTGGTTAAGTAATTGCAAAGGACTGAATGTATATTAGTTTATTTTACATTACTTATTTTTCCAGATTTTGCATTACAAAATTATTTTAATGGTGCCTGTAATTGAATGCCATATCACTATTTAATGAAATTACAATACTGCTTAATGACATTGGAAACTGCATGCAAAAAAATATTTGTACACAAGGTGGTGATGTTAGCAACCAACTACAGTACTTATATTCTGCTAAAAACTACAATAAATAACAACAGATTATTTTCATTGAGTGATCTCCAAAGGGTACATTCAGCTGATCATATAATGATAGCATGTAAGTGCACAGAGCACATAGAAAACCTGTCATCACCTCTCATTAAGGTAGCAGGGAAAGAAGAGAAAAGGAACAAATCATTAAAAAAGAGAGAGAATAACTGCTAAAGAATAAAATTGTATTTAAATGTTGTATTCAAGAAACCAGCTTTTTAATGCCTAAGTTTCTGTTGATACCTATTTGAATAGTTAGGTTGAAAGAATTAAATCCTAGATGTAAAGTTTTTCTATAGCTTTAATTACATTCCCTACTTCCTAGAAAGAATACTTCAGAAAAACTTCACCTCACAACCTTCCTCTGCCTTTAGGAACTGGTTTCCTTGTCCCAATCCTGAGTACAACGCTGATGCATCCATCAAGGGCAACATCTTTTCCTCTATTCGTGTTTTTTCTATAGCTATTCAAGTTTTTATATTTATATAGGCATAACTTAGATTAAAAGAGAAGCTGATAATAATGTCACAAACCCTATTTCTCATTAAATGTTCTCATTAACCTTATCATCAATACTAAAAGATAAATTAACTATCACACCAACTATTATTATTAACAACCATTATTAAATGGTTCACATTTTTGTGCATTGGTATAATAATGACCTTTCAGACTTAAGTAATTGATATATTAACACTTAACTCCCAAATTCAATTTGTTACAAGAAAATATATTTATTCTCAGGTAATGTTTTTCTTAAAGTAAATGGCAGCATCAGTAGATCACAGAACCTGTTGGAAAGCCTTGTTCCTTTCAATTGTAATCTCTTTGCCCAAGGTAAAAAGAGCAGCAATTGTTATTTGCAAGCTAGCAAGTGAAATATCTGTTCTTGAATTTTCTAAGGGTGAGTCAGAAACTTAAACCCAAAGAAAAGTAATAAATAATGACAACAGATGTTTGTAAACCTGTGCTCCCCTGTTCAGTGTTTCTACGTGTTGTTTTGCCTTGATGTGCTGTCAGCCGCCTCTCACCTGGGAATAGTGATATCTTATCAAAGCCTAAACAGTTCCTCTTCACAACAGGCAGATAATAGTGCCTTTCAATTTATCATACTGGAAGTCTAAAAGAACCATGGGAACGATTGGTCAGGTGACAGCTTGATGGACAGTTTGACAGCCCTTAAAGCATCATGGGAAATGGTTGTCACCTGATTTTTCAGAACATCCAGGGAGATAACCTTCAGAATGATGAGGAAAACAAAAATCTGAATATTTGTATAAGATTCAGTGGCAGCATCAATGTTCACATTAGTGATAATAGGTATAAATTTAGATGATTCAAATGTTATCAAACCTAAGAGGTTTCTCTAAGTCCATAAGTGCCCTTCCTCTCTTTAGATGCCTTTTCCACTTTTAGTCAAATGTCATTTGGAAAACATATACATAATATAGAGCTTTTGATTTTTAAGAGACACAATAAAACATACCAAATACTTAACCACAGGCTAAACATATTAGCTGACTTTTAATATTTCTCCAGTTTTGAAGTCTACTTTCCTTTGGACAAATTCCTTATACACGTTTTCCTAGAGTTTGCACATGACAATTTTAAATGGAGATGCTGTCATATGGATTTTACACTCTGGGCTAACTTAACTCATGAAGATCAGTGTAGCCTTGGTATAAAAAACAAAATAAATCAAGTTGACGTTCATTGGCATAACAATATGTGAATCTGTATTCACTCATACAAACAATGAACATGAATTGAACACTTACTACATACAGGGTATCTACTAGACATATAAAGATGAGCAAGATGAAACCCCAGCTTTCCATTTGCTCACACTTTGGTAGTGAGAAGAGTTAGGGTTTTTAAAGTATAGTAGATAGCAAAAAGATCCAAGATTGGTTCAAATGCACAGTCATTCACAGAGCTGTCTACTGTGTATTTTCTCTTTCAGATTCTATTGTATATGCAGTTTGTAAACTGTTGTGTGGGCTCATATAAAGATATTGTAGGGCGGCAAGACCACAGTGCAGGTTTTCTAGGATCCCGCAGACCGGGTAAAGGAGGAGTCAGAGTCCTCAGTGGTTTTTGCAGGTCTTTTATTGGGATTTACCCGGTACACGGCAGGCATGGGTGCTGGGGGGCCGGGAGGCTGGCAGGCCTCCCAGCCCCCAGCAAATCCTCACTCTATCTGGGCTCTCCAGTGATCTCCGCTTCTGCTTCTTTGCTTCTCTCGGCTTCTCTTTCGGCTTCTCCTGGCGTCCCTGTGACGCCGCCCTTAAAAGCCCAGTCTCAGCCCAGGTGAATCCCATCTACCTATGCCCACACCCTACTCCAGGTGCCCGCCATCAGGCATGCATTCAGGACCGCAAGGATCCATCCTCTATTCTGATGGCGGGAGGGCAGAAAAGCCTGACATTTTTCCTTACCCTACAGTCCACCCCCTCAGGGTTTTCTGCCCTCCTGCCATCAGAATAGAGGATGGATCCTTGCGGTCCTGAATGCATGCCTGATGGCGGGCACCTGGAGTAGGGTGTGGGCTTAGGTAGATGGGATTCACCTGGGCTGAGACTGGGCTTTTAAGGGCGGCGTCACAGGGACGCCAGGAGAAGCCGAAAGAGAAGCCGAGAGAAGCAAAGAAGCAGAAGCGGAGATCACTGGAGAGCCCAGATAGAGTGAGGATTTGCTGGGGGCTGGGAGGCCTGCCAGCCTCCCGGCCCCCCAGCACCCATGCCTGCCGTGTACCGGGTAAATCCCAATAAAAGACCTGCAAAAACCACTGAGGACTCTGACTCCTCCTTTACCCGGTCTGCGGGACCCTAGAAAACCTGCACTGTGGTCTTCCTGCCCTACAATGCACATGTAGGTGGGTACACCTGAGTTAAGAGACTGATTTATAAGGGTGGTGGTAGTGCGGTGTCAAGGGTGGAGGAGTGGAGTGTACGGAGGAATACAACGACTGCAAACAACAGCGAAGAGCATGTGGCTGTTAGAACCATTCATAAACCTACCCAGAATGGGTTGATTGCTTTACAGATATGCTTACTGAAAATTGGGATTCTTAGGGGAAAATATAAGCATTCAATGTTTATTCGTTCTTTAAGTGTCTTCCAAGTTCCAAGAATAAAAGTAGCCTGTGAAGTGGAATGAATAAGTAATAAGTAATATTCAGCGTAAACCTAGTCTATGGTCTTGTAGATTTGTGTTTATACATAAACATAAAAAGTACTATATCATTTGTCTAAAGCATATGTATTATTTTACAAAATATGACTCTTCCCCTACCATGTCTGATCAATAAATGATTTAATAAAATTTAAAACATGTAATAAAATAAAGAAATTGCAACAGAAACATCAGGTGGCTTTCCAAAGGAAGTAATAAGATAAAAGCTTCAGATGCTGTTGGCTCTTTGTTTTTCTCTGAGACACATAGACCGACTATAGATGTTGGACAAAAAGCAAGGGCTTAAAACAGAAACTGTCTTTTTGAAAAAACACTCTGGCACCATTATTGAAACTGGTACCATTTGGCTGCTTGATACTTTTGGGATAACACTCAGCTTTCAGAAATTTTGATGCTTTGGTTTCACATTCCAACATGATTTTCCAAATCCAGTTGTGCCAAAGTCAAACAAGCCAGACAAATTGTGAGACCTTTAGTGTTTTCCAGGGAACTGAAAAAAGCCAGTAAATAATTTAAATGACTATTAACAACAAAATGTTCTCCATGTAACTCTTCATAAGAAGACACATTATTTGAACAAAAATGAACTTGAAGTTTGCAAATGCAAAGCAAAATGCTTTTGAGTGGCATATGCAAATTCAAATACTTAGGACTGATAGAAACACATTTTGCTTATTTCAAATTGGGAGGGCAAGATGTGGGAGGAAGATTTGTAATAACTGATACATGGACAAAGTCCAAGATGCTACAGAACAACTGAATTCAGAATTATTTCTGAATCAGAACTGTGGTTACAATGCTCTTTTCCTTTCCTTGTTGAAATAAACCATGCAGCATCAGCTCATAATAGACCCCAGATGTAGTCCCTAGCTCACCTGATATGAATTAAATTTCATTGTTAACAACTAATGCAGTCACTTAAGTCAACTAAATAAGCTAAATATAAAGCCAGAACCAAGAGTCTTATAACATATTTCATAGTAATGCCAAAATTTGTGGTTTGGAAACTTAGAATAAATACCGCTGTTAAATTTTCGGTCATAGTAAAATTTTCAGTGAAAGAAATTTTCGGACTAAAAATTCCACAAAAGGAAAAATAATCCATTAGTTTAGTCATAAAAGCATTTAAAAACAGGGCCTCCCTGGTGGCTCAAGGGTTTGGGACACAGCCTATGAGTCTGTCCGCAGCCACTGCAGCACGAGTTAGATCCCGGGCCAGGGACGGCCCGCATGGCGCAGCAGACCTCTCCTGCCTCGCCCGCTGCTTCCCTCAGCAGTGTATTTCTGTCTGTCTGCCTGTTCTGCTCCCCACTCTGTCTCTGGTGAATCCTCTCACCCACCATGCTTCTGGCCTGTGCCCCAGTTCTTATATGCATAAATAAATAGGAAAAAAAAAGAAATTAAAAGCATAATATGCAATTTCCCATTGTAAATTTCACTGTATAAAATCTACTTGACTTGAGAACATTTTTAAGGTCTCAAAAGTATAGTGTGAGACACAAAGAGAATCTTGAGTCTTATGACCAAAGTTAAAGTTTTAAAGTTATTTCTACTAGCTCTTTCTTCTTTCAAGGTATACATACTATACATCTTCAAATATGCAGAGTTCTGGATTCATTTCTCCTTATTTTTGTGACTGTATCTTTCTAAATTTGGTACTTTTTAAATACTTTTTTATTGTAGAACCATTGGTTTATATCACTGTTGTTGTGATGTAAAAAAAGGCTCTCCTGAACAAAGGTACCCATAGTGCTCCACCATAGTCTATTGTGCTTTCTCTCCACCCTGTTCTCATGCCTTTCCCTCACCTCTGGAAGCCTCTGTTCTAAGGTTAGCTTTTAAAGGTTGGTAGATACTGGTTATTCAAAATACAAAGACTTTCCTTTTATATAAACTATTTGCTCATTTAATTATTTTTTTTTAAAAAAAGAGGCATGATTTATTTATTTATTTATTTGTTTGTTTGTTTATACAAGCACTGGGTACAGTCAGAAGCTCAGGAGGGTGAGAGAATTCACCAGAGCCAGAGTAGGGAGCAGAGCAGGCAGAAGGACCGAAGTACACTGCTGAGGGGAGCAGCGGGCGGCAGGAGAGGTCTGCGTGCCATGTGGGACCCTCCTCCGTTGGCCGGGTTGCAGCTGGGGATCGAACTGGTGCCGCAGAGGCCACGGGCAGCTTTGCAACCCAGCGCTCAACCGCTGCGCCACCGGGGAGGCCCTCATTTAATTATTTTGATGATTAAAAAACATGTAGCTTACAAAGTTCAAAAATAGGTTTAAAGTTTCAAGATCTTTTGAGGTCATCATATTTATTCTTACCTTTCCAGTAAACTTAAGACTTGTCAAAAAAGTCAATCAATGAGTATGTTGACCTTTTCTTACTAAAAAATATTGTGAAAAGCTATCTAATTTTCTTAATGTTAATAAATAACCACTGACGAATCATAACTGAGGTTACCCCGTTGTTATGATTTTTACAATCCCTTTACATTTTTCAACAAAAATGTAAAAATACAGAAAAAGAGGTGATTATGGAAGTTTATGTCATTAACATTATTTGCAAAATTTTGAGCTTTATATTTATATTTATAAAATCAAATTTTTAATGTAGAACAGAAATTGATCCAGCTTTCTGTCCAATTCTCAGAGTTCTGATTTGTTACCATTCAAAGCCTAATGATAAACTTTTTGAACTTTGTATGTGCTGAATAATCCTAAGATTATCCAAAATAGCCCTTCACATGGTTTAAATTTTACTTATACCTAATGCATTCTTATAATGCTTTTGAAGGATGTGAGAAAAATGAAGTTAGGTTTAAACCAATTTTTAGACTCCCAGTGCTGTTAGTGCCCACATTGGTACATTTCTTTTTCTAGACTATAACTATATGGAATGAGGAAAACTCAAAAGTGGAAAGTGAAATTATTACTCAACTAAGTGATTATTTTGTCTACTTTATATAAAATTAGTAGTTTAGTTTTTCCATTGAATACACCTAACTGGCAATCGTGTTGGAATTTTATAGGTGTACATATAGTGTTTTAACAATCAAGTAGCATTGCTTCTCATTATTTATTTTATATCACACTTTAAACCCACCATTTTCTTTCTGGTCTTAGAGTTATTAGAGAACAAATGAGCATCATTACTTTCCACATTTCTTATGTTCCAGATATAATATTTGAAATTTGCTGTCTCCTCTCCCCTCAGTCAAAAAGATTTATTTTTTTCGTTTAGTTTCCCTCACCATCTTAGGAAAGTTACTTACATTTCTTTTTTTTTTTAATTTTTTTTAAGATTTATTTATTTATTTATACAAGCACTGGCTACGGTCAGAAGCACTGGAGGGTGAGAGGATTCACCAGAGACAGAGCGGGAAGCAGAACAGGCAGAAGGACCTAAGTACACTGCTGAGGGGAGCAGCAGGCGAGACAGGAGAGGTCTGCCAGGCCATGTGGGACCCTCCCCAGCAGGCTGGGATCAAAGCGGCTCTGCAGAGGCTGCAGACAGTTTCACAGAGCTGCGCTCAACCACCTGCACCATCAGGGGAGGCCCAAAAGTTACTTACATTTCTATGGAAATCAGTTTCCTTATCTGTAAAGTGGAAATAATATACCTACCTTTTAGATTTGTTATGAAGAGCAGAGATTACTACAAGTAACTGAAAGATTACTAACAAGAACCTCCCAAAGCACAGCCTGTTCCCAATTATCTAATTCCATTCTCTGTGATTAATATTGGAATCCCTACCTATTGGCTTGTGTCAAAAAACAGGTTATTCAATGTCTTAAACTAACTCCTTTCCTTTAATTACAGTGAAGTATAAATCAATATGTCAGCAGATAGTAACCTTTCTGCTGAGTTGATTCTTTTAGGACTCAGGTCAAAAATAATTCTAAATCATAAAACTGACTCTTGCAAATTTTAGAAAACATTATCCTTCCCACAGACAAGAAAAGAGAATCTTCACATATCAGCAAAAACCAATGTAAATTTGCCCTAAAATTTCATGTGTAACGTAAAGGAATATTTGGATTATGTTGCTCAGCATGTTTATAAAGATATCTGAAAACTTCAAAAAATATAAAAGGTGTTATTCACATTTTGTTACTATGAAATCAAAGAGGGAGTTATCCTCAAAACTCTAACAACATAAAAAAATGCACTCAACTCAGTGACAGGCATTGTGTTCCACTACTCAACAAAGATTATTTCATTTAATCCTCACAATACTGTGAAGGTAGGTGTTGGTGTTATTCTCATTTTACCAAGATGAGAAACTTGGTTATGGGCAGAGTAAGCAGCCTGGGCAAATAGAGATGGTTTGTAAATGTTGGGTCTGAAATTCTAAATGATCAACATGTAATCATTTGAACAGGAGTTTTAAAAGAATAGCATGCCTTTTATTCTTGTTTTTTAAAATCTCTTAGACAGTAATAAAATCTAATTCTAAATATTTAAATGATTCATTTAGTTCCGTGGCTATTCACTGTGTTGGCCTCAAAACCTGTTTACATTCATTTTTATAAAAATTGTATTGTTTATTAAGATAATATTGGTTTATATCACAAATGGCAAGATTTCATCTCTTTTATAGCTTAATAGTATTCCAGTATGTATATATATCACATCATTTTAATCCACTTACATAATCCTTTATATTTTTAAAAATTATTGAAGGCCACAAAGAACTTTTAAGTATGTTATAGTTATGAATATCTACCATATTAGAAATTACAACTGAGAAACTTCAAATATTTAATAATTTAAAAAAATAATAAAGAATCCATTATGTGACTATAACTAATAAATATTTTTAAATAGCTATTGTGCTTCATGAAAAAAGTGGCATTACTTTACATTTTTTCAAATCTTATTATATCTAGCTTAATAAGGAAGAGGCCAATGCTCATATCTACCTCTTGATAGGGGAGGAGAATTTTAATAGTCTTCAGAAAATTGTATATATTCTTTGATAGACATGAAACTTGACAAATGTGGTTTTTAAAAGATCAGTCTCATGTGAAACCTGAAACAATATCAATGAATGATTTATATACTGCTATATTAAAGCCATTGGTTTATTTGGCACTTTGACTGGATCTTTTACCCTTACATGGTTCTTTTTATTAATTTTTTTTTATTTTTTACATCATTATTCATTTTTAAACAATATTTGCTTCCCCTTACCCCCTCAGGTGTAGTCTCCATAGAATTTCCTTCACCAATGCACCCGTGCACCATCACCTCAGTCCCCTGTGCTGTTCCCTCCCTCCCTCTGATCCCTCTCCACATGGTTTTGAAGCGTCAAGTCTTTTGGAAAATATTAGTTCACCTCAAATCTTCCAAATATTTACACCTTTCATTAGGCAATATTTGAAAATCAAACTACATTGATTGGTATCATCACTGATCTCATCAGGAGGCCAGCTTGCATTCAAACAATGCACTAAGTACCTTCCTTACAAACAGTCATCCTACTTCAATACACAGCAGAAATGGCCTATTTGCCATTTGTCAAATAGAACATTAAAAAATATATATATGCTATGGGCCTCCCCTGGTGGCGCAGTGGTTGAGTGCTGGGCTGCGAAGCTGCCCTCAGCCTCTGTAGCGCCGGTTCGATCCCGGCCTCCAGGCAAGGATCCTACATGGGCGCAGACCTCTCCTGCCCCCCGCTGCTCCCCTCAGCAGTGTGTTTGGTCCTTCTGCCTGTTCTGCTCCCCGCTCTGGCTCTGGTGAGTTCTCTCACCTCCCATGCTTCTGACTGTACCAAGTGCTTGTATAAATAAATAAATCTTTAAACTATATATATATATATATATATATGCTCAAGGAACAAGCCTTAATAAGATTAATAACTTTTACTGTTTAATAATGAAAGTTCTTATGTTAAACTCGATTATTTTGTGGCATAAGTACAGGAAAAGAAAGAACATAATGACTTTTAGTATAACTGAGTGTCACTGCCTTAAGTCACCATCAGTTTACCCATTGTAGTGTATGTACAGTGCAACCTGCCAACACAGTAACAAAACAAGTAACCTCTTACTATTATAATAGTAGTTTTGACTTCAGAGCCCCCCTGGTAGCATCTCAGGGACTCCAGAAGCCTGGAGAGCACATTTTTAGAACTTATAATTTAAGGTTATACTCACCCTCTGCCCATCAAGTATACCCCAGCTAAGCCGGGAAGAAAAGTGAAATAGGATAGAAGCATTGCATGTAAAGAAATTAAAATAGGGCAGAATAGTTGCATGTAAAAATTTTGTTTATTCCTTTCATTCTTGATTTCTCCTTGTTATATGATAAAACTTAAATTATGGCCTTTTTCATATGATATAAACTCTTGAGTTCATTTCTCTTCAACCATTTGTCTGGATTATCGTGGTCCCATGTCTATCCCAAAAGTTATCACATTGTTCTGAGAGGTTTTATGAATATTATATTAGGAGGAAGAGAGAACATGCAAGTCATAAGGTTTCCCCAGTCTGTAAATTAGTTACTGTGTATAAACTGCTCAGCAGGTAAAGTCATTAAGGTCAATAGGGTATCTTTCACTAATCAACCTCTATATTAATTTACTAATTTCTCTGTACCTCCCAAAGTGAAAACTCTATTTAGATGTATTATTTGTGTTTCCTAATTTGAATAGATTATGAATATATTACAATGCAATTGAAGATACACAGACTGTGCATATTAAATCTTTTTCATAACAAATTTAAAAATGAAATATTTGTTATTTAGAAGTCAGTTGTCAATGGTAAATGATAGAAGATGGCCCTAAATTGATCCCTGAGGTGAATTTCTTTACCCTGAACCATTGTAAACCATTTAATTCTGAAAATGCCTCCTTAAAATAAAATTTAAATTTTATTCCAACTAATCCCTTATTAATAAAGTTAAAGACTTAATCCTATGATTTTATAAATCCACGGTGTCTAACAAATTACATGTTTATTTTACTCAGTTGTCTAAATCAGTTCAAACAAGATTTTAAACAAGACTTGGTACTTAAATAAAGACACCTTGTACTCTGTGAACCCTTAATTTTATAGTCATTTTAGATTTTAATATGTCAGTAGTTTATTATTTTCTACCCTTTTCTGACTATAATCTAATATTAAGAAACAATAGAGGACTTTTTCAAATTTTCTTATTCATATAATATTTTAAATAGCTTTATTTTTAGTGAAAATAAAACTTAAATATTTACCATAAAAGTGGTACAGATGAGGCTAGAGTTCAGCAGGGGTGGGAAGGATATGTTCTCCTTGAGCTTTCCTGTGTCACCTGCTGTTTCTCTAAGGAGGTATTCCTAACAGACCCACAGCCCTTCTATCATCCTCCTTAGATGCTACTCATTCTTCAAGGGTCTCCTTTATAAAGTCTATGGCACCAAAGTCCATATTCTCTCTCTTGTGTATTCATGATATAGGAGTATTTCTTATATTACTTCAGCATTTTTTTCTAGTTCATTACCATGGTGCTCAGTTCTTAATAGCACCCAAGAAAAATAGTTATGATAAAATATAAACTTTCAGGGGAAAAAATGAATGAAAGTTAATTTGTTAGAACAATGACTTTTTTCAAAAGATTTGCCACATATTATGATTTTGGAAAATCAACAGAAAATAAAAGGAAGGAAGTTGCAAATTGTTTTATCCTCTAAGGACTGAATAATTTTGAGCAATGGGTTTTGTTTGTTTTGTTTTTTGTTGGTTTTTTTTTTTTTCCCCTAAAAGAAAGAGTAAAATGTTAGCCATAAAACTAGCTCTGGACTGAGCAATATTTATAGTAAAGATGAAAAGAAACAATGATGTCTGCTTTTTTTCTCAAAAGACCACATGTTTGAAGGAACAAAACAAGTATGACATATTTGGAGAAGAAAGTAAAATAGGAATTCAAGTCAGCACAGTTCTATAGGCTTGAGATCCACAAAGGAGTTTGAACTCACATCTGTAACAAAAATTTTTAAAAGTTTGTTTCTATTGAAATATAGGCCTTCATATCTTGTTATTGTGTCATCATTTTCTCAACTGTGTGATTAGACTTTTAATAGAAATAGGAATTATAAATATTTGAAGAAGACACGGTTTTAATTTTTGTAGCTGCATTGCAAGCTTTTAGAGGAAAGGAAAATAAAAATTCAGTATGTTTTGAATTTAGAAAAGCAATAGCATACCTATGCATACCTTACAACTAAATGGAAAATAGAAGTTTTAAGTCTTATTTGCAAAAGAATCAAAAAGATACTCTTGGATCTCTTGGTAATTCTATGGAAACCAGCACAAAGAAAGTATATAACTTACATGAAAAAAATATTATTAAAAGACGAATAAATGTACAGCTATGGTGTTTTCATTAGGGAAACTAATCACTATAAAAGCATTAAGTTTTGCCAAATAATGTATATGTATATAATTATATGATAGGAAATAGCCTAAACCACTTGCGTAGTTAGATCCAAAAAAGCAATGGAGGACTGAAAAACCAAAATGGAAAGATTTTGAAAAAGAAGTGTATATAAGGTAATAGAGCCCTACCATTTTTTTTTTATTATTTATTTTTTTTTAATAGAGGCATGTTTTATTTATTTATTTGTTTGTTTGTTTATACATGCACTGGGCGCGGGAGGGTGAGAGAATTCACCAGAGCCAGAGCGGGGAGCAGAACAGGCAGAAGGACCAAACACACTGCTGAGGGGAGCAGCGGGCGGCAGGAGAGGTCTGCGCGCCATGTGGGGCCCTCCTCCTGTGGCCGGGGAGCAGCCGGGGATGGGATCGAACCGGCACCGCAGAGGCCGCGGGCAGCTTGGCAACCCAGTGCACAACCGCTGCGCCACAGGGGAGGCCCCAAGCCCTACCATTTTTAAAACATACTTAAGCTACAATAACAAAGTAGTGCTGAAATAATAATTTAACTTTAGGATAGAATATACATGTATGCGTATATACACAATGTGTATGCATATATATGTATGCATATATACACAACATATGCACATATATCTCATTTCTAATACCTTTAGTTTCTATTATATATAATTTAATATATTAAAAATAATGTGACTTAATCAGTTAATGAGGAAGGGAAAGATAACTCAGCAAATAAGAAAATAAAATTTTTTTTAAAAATCCAAATAAGATGTCCACTTCATATTACATATATAACTAAAAAGTACATGTTGTGAGAGAAGTAAAAGGATGCTACAGGAACACTGAAGTTTTGCAATGAGGAAATTCTAGATATTATTCACTTGCCCAAATAATGTCCTTAGATTTTAATTCTCATTTTTGTCACCCTCACAACAACTAGCACTAAGTTTTTCACATTAGAAGTGTGCAGTGCTCTTTTAGATAGGTTTTTTATAGACTCATTCATTTAAGCATTCAAGTATTATTTTGAAAAATATTCGGCTATATTCACTTTTTAAAAGTATAATATATTTTAAAAGTATAATATATTTTTTTAAATATATTTGACCCATCTTTGTATCTTTAACACATACAGTTACATCTGTTTTGTTTGGACTGTATACGCCTATAAAAATATTACCAGTAATAGAAAATAAAAGTTGAAACAACCTTGCACCGTTAGCTTGTGAATCATATTTTCCTTGAATGAAGCAATTGGCTAAATCAGGCTTTATGATATTAAAAACCAAAGAGAGGAGCCTTTCAATGACTTTCTTCATTCCATGATTCAACACACTCGTTTGAACTTCATTTTTCCAGTATAATGATTTCAGTCATGGATAATTTGTAACTGAGGTCTTCATACTGAAATTGGTTGCATTTCAGGATGAAAGTAAGATTATTATGAGAACAGCAAGATAAAGGTTACCTATAACTTTATCTCAAGAGAAAAGTACTGTCCAGTGACCATGTGTTCTAAAATAAGGATTTTACTCATAATCTCATGTTGCTATCAAATAAACTGTATGATAAGATAGAAGCTATTACCTGAGTTCAGGGAAAATTGAAGGTATTTTATTTAAATGTTAGTCTTTTCCTCATTGTGCTATTTATTGCTGATATTTTTACATGATATAATTTCATGATATTTTGATAGAATTTTGTACCTCTAAGAAACCATAATATAATTTGACCCAAAAGTTCAGGGGCAACATTAGCAAACAGTAGTGGCAATGTCTGAGTAAAATCTTATATTTTATGAAAAGGTATCCCTGTCATTTCTAGACATGTTAGTCAATTGTGCTAAAAGTGTACTCTCCAGTGCTTTATAGATAATGTTTATTTCTTCGGGTCAATTCCTTTTCTTTTAGAAACCTTAAATCCATTTAAATGTGATTTTTTTTTAATTTGAGTAAAAACTCCATTCCTTTCCTCCTATTTCAAGACAATTGTGTGTGTTCCCTTCCAGGTTCATAAACCTATTACTGTTTAGTAAAGTTGATTCTAAAATAATTCTATATGGTTTTTCATGTGTTACTTTGACTTTCCAGAATCTTTTATGGAAAAATAACTGATGTATGAGTCTTGTAGAAGGCATTCATTCTCTTACAGTCTATTTTGATGAATCGTTTAGGGTCTACAATGCTAATTAGAAGCTGGTGATTTTTTGTTATATTGACAGACAGAGAAGAATACATAAGTAAATAAATGGATGGGTGGATGGATGGAAGGACAGACAGACAGATGGTCCGGGAACTGGAGATTAGATAAATAGATATAAAACATACATATGTTTGCTCTCCTCCTGCTGAGGTCAAAGCCTTAAACAATTTTCCTTTTAAGGACTTTGTATCATAGACATCATCCATCATGCCTTGGTCCCATTTTTAAGGTGCAGAATTTGTGGCTCATGAGGATGCAATGTTTTGCCCAAGGTCAAACATGTAGTAGATAGTAAAGTCAGTATTTGAACTCAATCTGTTGCAACAATCATCTAATGACAGCTAGCACAAATCTTCTCAATCACCTTGTAAGATAGGTACTATTAGTATCCTAAATTTATAGTTATGGAACATGAGGCACAAAGAAAATGTTACTCGTGGTCACACACAACTTGAATCTAGGGAGACTTAAGCAGAAGGTAGATGGGACAAGATTTCATGACCACAGGTCTGAGTTCATGTTATTTAGGTAGTAGAAGAGAAGGATTCCATCTCATATACTCTTCCAAAGCAGACATGGACAGAAACCTCACTGGAAGGCAAACTTTACTTTGTGAATTTAAATGGCCTAACACTGGCAAGCTTTTGTACTACTTTTTGACTTCTTAAGATCATTTTAAAGATAGAATCCTCCCCATATATCCTAAAAAACAAATTCCATAGCAATGTACACTTAACACTTGAGTTCAGTGCCCTATTACAGTGTGGTGATCTCACTATTACTATTCAATGTAGTTTTAGAAGTCCTAGTGAGAGCAATTACATAAAGGAAAGCTATGAAATGTATCAAAATTGAGAAAGAAAAAGGAAAGCTATCATTATTTTCAGGTGAGATTATGATGTCCAGAGAGAAACCCAAAGAGTCCAATGGAAAAATTTATTAAAATAATAAACCAGTTCTGCAAAGTTGCAGGATACAAAATCAAAATGTAAAAATCAGTTGCCTTCCTATATACAAATAGTGAACTAGAAGAAGAAGAAATTAAGAAAGCTACTCCATTTTACAATCTCACCAGAAAAAAATAAATACCTGATAATAAACCTAACAAAGGAGGTGAAGGACCATACAAGGAAAACTATGAAACATTGTTAAAAGAAACAGAAGAAAACAAAGAAATGGAAACATAGTTTCTGCTAATGGATAGAAAGAATCAACCTTGTCAAAATGATGATCCTACCCAACACAATTTAAAGATTCAGTATAACACTAATAAAATCCCAATGGCATTCTTCACAGAAGTTGAGCAAAGATTACTGAAATTCATATGGAACTACAAAAAAAAACCTTGACTAGCCAAAGACCTCTGACTAAAAAGGGGGTGGAGGGAGGGAATGGAGGCATCATACTGCTAGACTTCAGACTATACTGTAAAGCCATAATAATTAAAACAGTATAGTACTGAAACAAAAACAGACACATAGACCAATGAACTAGAATTGAAATTAGATCACACATTTATGGACAACTAAACTACAACATAGGAATGAAGTATATACAGTGGAACAAGGAAAGCTTCTACAGTAAATGGTGGTGGGAAAACTGTATTGCCACATTCAAAATAACAAAACTATATCACTATTTCATACCAGACATGAAAATCAACTCAAAATGGATAAAAGACTTAGATGTAAGATCTGAAACCATACAATACATACATACAATGCATAGAGGAAACCATACAATACAATAGAGGAAAACATAGGCAAAACATTCCATGACATCATAAACCTAAGAAACATCTTTGCATTTTTGTGGGCTTATCTCCAGCAGCAAGAAAAACAAAGGAGAAAATAAATGACTGGACTACTTCAAACCAAAAAGCTCCTGTACAGTGAAAGATACAGTAACCAAAATGAAGAGACACCCTACTGAATGGGAGAAAATATTTGTACACCATACATTTGACAAGGGACTGATATAAAAGATCTACAAAGAGCTTATACAACTGAACTCAACAAAACAAACCAATCAAAATTGGGCAAAAGAGCTAAACAAGCACTTCTCCAAAGAAGACATGCAGTCAGCAACAGATTTATGAAAATATCAGGGAAATGCAAATCAAAATCACAATGAGATACCACTTCATACCTGTGAGGACGGTCCATATTAAAAAGACCATAAGCAACAAGTGCTGGTGAGGTGTGGAGAAATAAGAACCCTCTTACACTGTTGGTGGGACTATAGGCTGGTCCAGCCCTTATGGAAAGAAGTGTGGAGATTCCTCAAAACACTAAAAATGGATCTACCATATAGCCTGGCAATTCCACTCCTAGATATCTACCTAAAGAACACAAAAAAAAAACCACTAATTTGAAAGGAAATCTGCACTTTTATGTCTATAGCAGCACTATTTACAATAGCCAAGATTTGGAAAAAACCTAAATGCCCCAGAATAGATGAATGGATCAAGAAGATGTGGTATATAGACATATGCAATGGAATACTACTCAGTGATCTAAAAAGATAAACTCATGTCATTTGCAGCAAAGTGGATGGAACTGGAAGGGATTATCCTAAGTAAGTCAGAATGAGAAAGAAAAATATCAATGGTTTTACTTTTATGTGGAATATAGAGAAATCAAAGGGTGAGACAAAGGACAAACTTTAAAAGCAATCCTTGAAACCTGACCATAGATCTGATGCACCCAAGAGGGAAGTGGGAAGGGAAGAAACAGCAGGGGGAAGAGAGCACAATGGGCTATGGTGGAGAACTATGGGTGCTTTGGTGGTAGGAAAACTATGGTGACAACACCTGAGGGAAGAGATTGTATATTGTAAAAAAACAAACAAGGATGTAAAATAATTAAAGTGTGATGAGACAAGAACCCCCCAAATTATCTCAATTACTCTTTCTCCTTCTTATATCTAGGCTTCTGACATCAAATTTTATTATGAAAAGCATCCATAATAAAAATATTACTGTATATATTTTCACCAGAGGGAAGATTGTCAGGAAAATTTGTCATGAGAGGTGTTTACCATAAGTTTGACATGCATTATTGTTAGATCATTCTGCTCTCCTTCCACAATTTTTCTATGCAATTTATTTATGTGCATATTTAAATGATGTGCCACTTAATTGAAATTATAGTGTGTTCAAGCCAGATTTGACACTGACTGGCAGTTGCTGTTAAGGAATACTTGGAACTGAAGAATGGGTCACTTACCAAGTAGTGCAGATATAACCATATTATCCAGCAAAATGTTTCAGGAAATCCAGTAGCTTATATGCCAATGCAAGGACCTCATTCATTCTAGACTGGATTAGATCTTATTTACTGTTATAACCCACAACACCAAAACCACATTTAATATAACATGTTGGTGCCCCTAGTTTTTTCTTATATATTAAGACTCTGCCTATAAATCCAAGAGTCTTAGAAATAATTCTTAAGAAATTACTCAGTCCTCAGGAAACTTACTTTACTTTTTATTGAGATAACATTGGCTTACTACACTGTACATGATTGAGGGGAATAGTTCACACCTCTTCAGATTTATGTCACCACCATCCCCATCAAAGCACCCAAAGTCTTTCCCATAGTCTACTGAGCCTCCTTTCCCTCCAGGATCCTTCCTTTAAAATTAAGTATTTGTATTGTGGTTATAGAAAAATAGCATTTGATTCTGTTTTCTGTAGTTTTTATCCAGTTATTTATTATGAAAGAATAACTTGTGACAATAAGGTGCAAATTCAGACTATTACAAATGGAAGATTCTTGATAGGGCAACAGCCTGAACAAGTTCAAGGAACCAACATAAATACCAAATAGCCTCAGATTTTATTTTTTAATTTAGTAAGGGGAAATTTTTATAAAAAGCAATGGGTACTTTATCTTTCTCTCCCTGCTCTTTGTGTCTCTTGAACATTTCATGTCTGCTCTGTGTATCCATTTCCTCATGTGTAAAATAGTATAACAATACCCTTCTCTTTGGATTGTTGGGTGAATTAAAATGCATACATCAAATTTGCCATGTGATAAGTGCTATATTTTAGCCAACATTATTATTTATAATTATTGTCCCATTATTAATACATGATTAAGTTACACATCATACTTTATCTTATGGACAATTTTTAAAAACATAGGCTCACGAAATATTGGAGTACTGTCACAAATAAAAAAATTAAATTGTAAACATAATTAAAATGAGAATTAGTACATGCCCAGTGGTTAATTCGTTACAAGAATGCTCATAATAATTGTAAAATGGAGTCACTGTTGTAATGTTTTTATTTTTCTGCAGAGTAGATTATATATCTACTCTAAGTAGATTATATATCTACTCTTTGTGTCTGCAAAGAAACTTCAACTCTGGACCAAATGCATCTATAACACAAATATAATACTTTTTTTCCCATTTAGCTTTTGTTTATTAGAAATTAGATAGGTAAGTGTTCAATATATTGTAACTATTTGGGACACAAAAAGGGAAAATAGCATCTGTTGAGTACTTTCTAAGTGCCAGAGAATTTATTTAATTCCCATAACTGACCTCTGGGATGGATAGTATCCTTATTTGACAGATGAGGAAATTGTTTCCAGAGCCTTTTTTATTTGATAGGATTAGTCAGCTGAACTAGTAGTGGGAACAGAGTCCAGAACCTAGATCTGTCTTTCAAGGCTATTTTCTGGTGCTATACAATATTATATATATATTTTTGAGCAGCTACTTTTGATTGACTATTCTTTTACAGTAGCTAATAGCATATTTCCTAAAATTATCTGATTACCTGTAAAATATGACTTCTGACCTTATGGGAAATACAAACAAAATTTTCTTATTTGCTGACTCTAATTAAAAGGATCATTCTGTTTAATTTTGAGAAATCTTGGCAACATTTCAGCAGAGAAAAGTTTCCTAGGTAGCAGCAGTAGAAAAAGCTTCATAAACATTTTATTTGATGTTCTTGTACTTTACATTAGTGTAAGTTTTTGTGCACCCCAGGGATGTGAAATGTGTCATCAGAAATGCAGTAAGCTGCCCGTCAAAGCCTGCAGGGGATTTATGAAATGGAGTCCTGAAAATGTTGTCAGTTTCTTTTCAGCCCCAACTATATAAATTACTGAACCAAATTCAGGGGTGGGTGAAGGGGTACAGGAAGCTAACACCGAGCTCTGTACTCCCATGAAATACTGAATAATTACTTATGGCCTGAATGATAGACTACTTATTTCAAAATTCTGAAACTTTTGGTCTAGAGATACTAGTTTAATGAGACTCCTGCGGTTTACTGAATAATTGCTCCAATTATCATCATCATCCTTAAGAGCCAGACTTGACTCCTTGAAACGCTCTCCTCCCTGTGAACCAAGAAAGAGACTGCATGTGAGATGCCATGTCCTTTATCCTGCTCAGATTTCCCTTCCAACACGGAAGGAGGTTTAGTCCCAGAAGGTATAAGCAACTGGACTCACTTGCGTCGCATCAAGTTTCATGAGAAAAGTTGGTCATTTACTCTAGCATTTATAATATGTTCTGCCTCTTCATTTTCAATTTTTATAGGTGATAGAAGGGATAAGCTTTCAGACTCTGCCTTTGCACCAGTTCAAAGCCAGGGTAATAGCTAGAAAGGAAGTGGGGCAGTAGGCACCACAGGGTCCCCTCCAGTGAGTGGCAGGACTTCAAGTTTCCTACTGTGCTGTGCATCAGAGCTGTGTAGTGAGGCTCCAAGTGACCCCCTCTCTCTGGGATAACTGCTAAGCTGAAAGATCTCATATAGTCTCTGCCAATCTCAATCTCTAAGTTATGATTGGGCACTAGATGCAGTAGTGAGCACTAACTATAACTGAGACAGGGCTGCAAATAGGGTGTTCACTTGCTTTTCCAATATGGAAAAGCACCCTGGGGTGCTTGCTCCTGTTAAGATCCTGAGCTTCAGTTATTGACTCAGCTTTGGCCCCAGGGCAGGTGGGAACTGAGGTGGGGGTGGGGTAGGTGTTTAGAATATCACAGCCTTGGGCTGCAAGGAATAGCCTCCGTTTGAGGAGACTAGAGCTCTGACTGCTGCTTCAGTCTCCAGCTGATCTATATTGGGAGGTACTTTGTAGTTGTTAATGCTCTGCACCTACAGTTCTCCTGTAATTCTCTACTAATGTACCCTCAGCCTTGGATGCCAGTTCTGTGCATCCCATTATCCAGTGCAGTACCAGGTCTCATTAAATCCCAGAGGTAGTCATGATCCTCTTAGTCAAATGCTGTAGGGTATTTGCTGCAGCTGCCCCTCCCTCTGCTAAGTTGTTCTGTTCTGGTATTGCCACTAATTCAGTTCAGTTAAAGTTTTTTCCAACTGCTTTCCACCAAACCATTGCTCCTGTTATATGCTTTAGTTGTCTATTTATCTTTCAGATGTTATTAATTTTGTTTTCCTGCAATTTAGTTGTGACTATTTGGAGGAAGCAAGCCCTGTACCTTCTGTCTGCTGTCATCTTCTTATCCTCCTAAACTTGATCTTTGAAGGGCCTGAGTTTTAGTCTAATTCTGCTTTCTAGATGTTTGACTCAGGCATGATTACTATTCCACATTCAGACTCCATTTCCTCATCTCTAATAAGGGAAAATAATTTCATCAGCATTAAATGAGATGGTATTAGTAAGACATATGGTACCAAGTAAGTATAGCACTTATTAAATATTAGCTCTCATTGTTTACTGATGAGGTAGTGACATGAAATAGATATTACTAGATCCAAGTGATGTTATATCATCAGCTGCTACTTAAACAAAGGCCTTTTTTTTTTTTAACTTTAGATATCACAGATCAACCCAGTCATATTCCCTTTCACTTAGTGGTTGCACAGTTTTGAATGGAAACTAACATCCTCTCCTGCATTTCTTCTTCAGTTGCCTTATTTTCCAGAAATCTACAGAGTACACAGCCTCAGATTATCTCACTGATTACTTAAATCCTGTTATCTAAATATGAAGTTGTAAAGTCACAATCTACTAAATGTGAAGAATAATATATAGACAATATATTATTACTATCTTTACCAGTCATTTTGTTAGGGGGAAAAGGATGTCCCAAAGCAAATTCCATATAGGCTTTGTGGACTCCACCCCCACCCCAGGTCAAAGCCAAAGACACTGGGAACTCCAAATCCCATCACCACCAAAGGGAAGGTGGCTGGGACCTGAGGGCGGGGTTAAGCAGCCAGGTGGATACAAAAGGCAGACACATGGGCTTTGGGGGGCTCCATTCTTGGGCTCTCAGCCAGCTCACAGCGTCCGGCCAGCTCTGAGAGTGACTTTGGGTTTCCAGGTCGTCGGATCGGGTAGGACGCATTAAAGACTTTATTTCCCTATTTTCTCCCTGAGTTGTGCATTTTCCTTATTTCTTTTTCTCTTGTAAATAAACCTTTTATTAACCCTTTTGTGTGTGTCTGTAGTAGAGTATTCATAAGTCCCTTTAAAGCGCGCGGGTGAGGACCCACAGCCAGGAACCCGTTTAATATCGGGGTGGCTCTATAACAATTTTATTCTATATCTCTAGGAGTCCAGATGTACCCAGTAGAATTCTTTTGATTCTCAAAAGATCTGTACTAACTGGAATTACACATTGAAGATATCCATTTTAAAAAACAAGACTAAATGGACAATCTTTTACAATTTCCCTCAGGCCATGATATTTCACTATTTTTCATATAATGACAGGTGTTATTGTAACAGGGTGGTCCCCAGGAAAGGGGGAGGTTCCCTGCCCCACCCAAGGGAGGGTGGAGCTGAGCAGGAAGAGGAGAAGCTGGAGAAGAGATGGAGGAAGGAAGCAGGATGGAGCCAGAAGGAGACCTGGAGGAGGTGCATGGAGCCTAGAGACACGTGAAGAAACTGCGCTTGTCTTTTGGTCGTGGACTGGGTGACACAGATGTGGGTGAGACCCATGGGGAGGTGACAATGGCAGCTTTTATCTTGATGTTGATTTTGCTCTTTTCCTTCCGGGCTTGTCTGCTTGTTTCTGACCCTTTGCTGTGGGTCCCCACTGGAAGATGCTTTAGACTTGTGGCAGGCTTTGGGGCCTTGCTCTGGGCCAATCCCATATGGATGGACTTTTACCCACAAGGGGATGGGTAACTGGGTGCTTGATTTAGAAACTAGATTATTTGCCTTTCCTGTATTGTTTCCTAGTTTTATTAAAGTTCCTTCCCCTTAAAGTCTCCTATGTTTTCTGTTGATGCGGAGGATGGCAGAACCCATGTAGAATAGGCAGGTTTGCGGGGTTTGGGCTGCCCCTCTCCCTGTCCTATAACATTGTGACCTGCAGAAGGCAATACTTGTCTCAAAGAATGGAATGTGTTTTTTAGAATCATAGAGAATGGTTCACCCAGAGAGGCAAATTAAGGTTTTCTGATTAGTTTTGTTTTAGTAAAAAAAATATATATAAAAAAATATATATATGTTTATGTCTATACATATAGTTAACAAAATAGGTTTTATTGTCATGTATTAAAACACCAAATATTGTAACAGAAGTAAATTATTTTTTTAGTAGACTTTATGAGGCAGCAATACAGAAAAAACAAAAAGGGAATATCACTAATACTTCAATATGAAAACACTAAAATGCATATTAAAACCATAAGGACATTCCTTTTTTTTTAACCAGCTTGACAAAATTTTAAAGTTTGATGTATGGATAAATATGTTATATATTGATGTGACTGAGAGTGGGTAACATGGAATAGGATGAACAAAAAGGAGGAGAAAAGAATAATACATATTGCTCTTCATAAAATGTTAGCACTCCTAACTTCAAAAATAAAATCTGAGACTATTTGGTGTTTTTGTTGGCTCCTTGACTTGTTTGGACTATTGCCCTATAAAGAATTTTCTATCTGTAATAGTTTGGACTTATTTCCTGTTGTCACAAGCTGTCATTTTTAATACACAAATATGGAAGAAATGAATAGAAATCTGAACTAAATGTGGGTTATTTTATGTACATAATACAACACCTAGACTTTTAAAAAGAATTTATAGCACTGAATGATTTTTTTATTTATTTCTGGGATGTTTGGATTTGTAGACAGAGCCTTTTTGGGGGGGGGGTGGGAACAAGAAAAATAATGGTACTACTATCTGTGAATGTGAATACAAATCTGCAGTAAATGCTCACTCCCAGTGCCCCAGGCTAAGTGCAGGCAGAGCTGAAGCATGTGATCAGGGAGAAAGTGTTTGGAAATGTATTCTGAGAGATAGCCAGAAGTCTGATTTTTTTTTTAGGTCTTGCAAACCAGGTAAAATATTTTGAGTGTTGTTCCAGAAGATTTAAATATATTGATTCATGTAATCCTTACAACCACCCTTTGGGATAGGTGCTATTATCCCTATTTTAGAGGTGTGGCAAGGATTAAAACCTAGACAAAGTAACTCCAAAGTTCTTGCATTGAACCAATGTGCTAAATTGCCTGTACCTTACAGTATCTTACTTCTTTTTATTTTCATATTTACTGTTATCATATTCTACCACTATCCAGGTTTATGTCCTGTATTAAGTTTCTAGGAAATATGTTGTGACTCTAAAGGTCCTTGACTTCAAAAAGTTGGAAACTCATTTATTTCAAGGACTGCATCTTGTTGGTAGTAGAATGATTAAATTCACATTTGATACTTCTCCTACCATTCCCTCAGGCTTTCTCAGTGTTTGTCTTCCTCATCTTTTCATCTCGCAGTACTTTGTCTTGTGGACATTTATCTCCAAAGTTTAAAGTTTATATATCATGGCGTTATTGAAAAAATAGTATGGTGCTATTCCCGATTATTACTGCTGCCATGAGCACAGAGGCAGGCAGAAGCAGCTTCCAGAAACCCAAAGAAAATTTTATCTCCTATTTTTAAGAACAACAAAGGTAGATACAACTTTGGTTTGATATTATAAGTACTTTTTTCAGGTTTCTAGATGTTTTTAAAACAAATTTACACCATCTTGTACTAGTGTGAAACCTCAAGGATAATGTTCAAGAGATCCTCCAATTGGGGCCTCCCTGGTGGTGCAGTGGTTGAGCGCTGGGTTGCGAAGCTGCCCGCAGCCTCTGCAGCGCCGGTTCGATCCCCGGCTGCTCCCCAGCCGCCGGAGGAGGGTCCCACATGGCGCGCAGACCTCTCCTGCCGCCCGCTGCTCCCCTCAGCAGTGTGCTTCGGTTCTTCTGCCTGCTCTGCTCCCTCCTCTGGCTCTATTGGGTTCTCTCACCCTCCCGCGCTTCTGACTGTACCCAGTGCTTGTATAAATAAATAAATCTTTAAAAAAAAAAAAAAAAAAAAGAGATCCTCCAATTACTTTTTTTCCGATGTGTAGGCCCTACCTCTTAATTGTTTTAATTAAAAACCTATGAAAATTAATTAAAATTGACATCATACTTCCAAAATTACATATCACTGACTGCTGAACATAAAATCTTAATCAAGACATTGAAAAAGCTTGAATTCAACTTGTTTTAATTGTCTAATATGTTTGCTCAAGGGCAGAAATGATGAAAACAGTAAGTTGAGTAAAAAAGATACTACAGGAGGGAGTCTACAGGACCTTTAAAATAGATGCTTCAAAAAATGATGATGATGATGATGAGGAGGAGGAGGAGGAGGAGGAGGATAAAGAATGTGATGCCAGTTTCTTTTCCTTTCTACTGAGACACTGGGTTTGTTTTCATAATTGCCCGCCCTGAGGAAGAGACAGAAATTCAATTACATCAACCCTCTGACATCTTTGTCTGGGGCTTCACCCTGGGCACAGCCTAGAGAAGGGGCCTCAATTCACATTCTAGCAGAGTGAGGAAGGGGAAAGAAAGAGAAGCGATAGGAGAGAAAATGGGTGCTCCTACTAAGTGTCAGGCATTGAGTTGAAAACTTTCCTACAGGCTGCTTTACCTTTTTTTCTCAAAACAACCTCACCAAAATTTATTATTGTTAACCTCATTGCACAGATAATGAAATCAGCTAAAAGGAAATGAGTAACCTGCCTAAAAACCATATAGAATGCATGTGACAGGACAAATGCTTCTCTTTTTCATCAGCTCTCTCTCCCTTGGTGGTACATGTGCTGTACCATGCATTCTGGACCATGTCCCCCTTCCAGATCTAATCCAAATTTCACTGTTGCTATGGTCACTTCAAGGAGGGAGTTGGTTGTTTAGCTGACTCCTTGATAGGAATAGGTAAAGAATAGCATCAACATAATGACAACAATAAATATTTAAAATTTAGAATTTATTGGATGCCATCATGTTTCAAATTATTTCATTTATTTATCCTATAAGTGAAAAGAAACAGCTAATATTATTCTCTTCTACATATGAAAAAAGTAACACATCAAGAGTTAAGTCTTTTTTTTTTTTTTGAAGATTTATTTTTATTTATTTATACAAGCACTGGGTACAGTCAGAAGCGTGGGAGGGTGAGAGAATTCACCAGAGCCAGAGCGGGGAGCAGAGCAGGCAGAAGGACCGAAGCACACTGCTGAGGGGAGCAGCGGGCGGCAGGAGAGGTCTGCGCGCCATGTGGGACCCTTCTCCGGTGGCCGGGGAGCAGGCGGGATGGAACCGGCGCTGCAGAGGCTGCAGGCAGCTTCGTAACCCAGCACTCAACCGCTGTGCCACGGGGGAGGCCCAAGAGTTAAGTCTTAGAGTGATAAAGTAAGTTAGTAAGTGGCAGAGTTGTTATTTATTTATATTTTACTTTTAATTAATTTCTTCATTTGTATATATTTTACATCACGTGTAGTCCCCATAAAACTTCCACCACCAATTCACCCATGCACCATCACCTTAGTCCCTTGTGGCCTCCCACTTTCTCCCTTCGCCTCCACTGCCTAGTGGCTGGCAGAGTTATTATTTAAACCCAAATTAAGGGCCTCCTTGGTAGTACAGAGGTTAATGTCTCAGCATTATCAAGCTATTGCAGCTACTGCAGCATGAGTTCAATCCAGGCCAGGGAGCTGACCCACATGGCTCAGCAGACCTCTCCTGTTTCGTCCGCTGCTCCCCTCAGCAGTGTATTTCAGCTGCCTGTTCTGCTCCCCACTTTGTCTCTGGTGAATCCTCTCACCCCCTGCATCTCTGGCCTGTACCTCAGTTCTTGTACGCATAAATAAATAAATCTTTAAAAAATAATAATAAACCCACGTTAAATTCCAGAACTCAAAATTTTAATCACTTTGCTTAGAAACACACACATTTACTCTGAGCATGGCCACATAGATATGACCTTAAACATGTAAAAGTATATAGCTTTTTAAAGTTAGACTAGAAAATGGGGTAGTGGAAGGGAGAGGTGGTAATAGATACTGAGACTGATAAGTTATAAATAGGGCCAAATATATAACTTTTAAAAACTTTTATAACTTTTTAAAACAATATAAATGGATATTGTTTTATAGACATTGAGTCTGTTTCAGGTTCATCACTAGCACTTCATCTGTCATAAACATTACCAAATTGGAATTTTTCCACTGATGAAATATTATTAGAAATATATGAAAGTTATTGCAATTATTGTACAGTTGAGAAAGCTTTGGCTGTGTGGATTATTGTTCATTTGGAATATTCATATCAATACCTTGTTGCATAAGGGTCAAAATATTTCAGTTATTAGAAAAAGTAAAATATGAAATTCAGTATATATTATCCAGTACACCTAGTATATAATTAAAAAATGTTTGAAAGAATAAATGCATGAAAAGTAACTCTGCACTGTTTTTAAAGAGTATGCCTTTGCCTTAGTAAAATTGGTGATCTGGATATAATAAAACTGTTGAAAAGAAAACATAATTTTCTTAAGGGCTAATGAATGTCTATGCAAATTAGATGATTCTGCAAACATTTTCAGTAATAGTTTTTTTTTTTTTTAGAGGCATGTTTATTTTTTTGTTTTGTTTTGTTTATACATGCACTGGGTACAGTCAGAAGTGCGGGAGGGTGAGAGAATTCACCAGAGCCAGAGCGGGGAGCAGAGCAGGCAGAAGGACCGAAGTACACTGCTGAGGGGAGCAGCAGGCGGCAGGAGAGGTCTGCGCGCCATGTGGGACCCTCCCTCGGTGGCCGGGGAGCAGCCGGGGATCGAACCGGCGCTGCAGAGGCCGCGGGCAGCTTCGCAACCCAGCGCTCAACCGCTGCGCCACCGGGGAGGCCCTCAGTAATAGCTTTTATAAAAATCGCTACAGTTGCTTTTATGCTAGCAGTACAAATACATCTTTCTATATTTTTCCCACCTGATTTGATGTGTCAATGCTGAGTAAGCACTTCCTCCTTTTAGGTATGCGTTATGTATTTTACTTGTAATACATCTCTTTTATTGCAAGCAAAGACTTGCAAAATAGAAGAACTGGCAGTATTTATACTTTGGCTCAGTTGGTTTGGAGAGTTTTCTTACAGTATGAGCCTTCACATTTATTCTTTGAGCATTATGGATGCATATTTTTTTTTTATCTTTCTCTGGATGTGCTATAAGACAGTGATATTAACTGATTTTCTCTAACATTTTATTAGTCTACTTATTAGTACACTTTAATACACTTTTCTCCACTGGCATGTACATCTCTATTGTGTATGATGCAGTGATCAACTTTGATCAGTGATATAAATATATTACATTATCATTATCACATTTATAACTTGATTTTGGTGTCTTTGAAACCCCTGTAGAGGAACCCAGGGTCCACCTCATGAAAACTACAGCTGTAGGAAATGGATAAAATTGAGAGGCATAGACAGGTCTGCATTTCAGAATGACATCTGTGTTTAGGAAATGAGAGTGGGTTAAAAAGGACACATATTATAACCCAAGAAATCCACTATAAGGTTATTGTGAAAATGAAAATAAATTACACTGACAAACATCTTTGCATCAGTTCACCATAAAGCAGATAAAGAATTTGATTTGCAATACTATACGTTACCTAGGGAAACAGGTTCACAGTTCCTCAGATGTATGTCACCACATCACAGCCACCACCAAAACACCCATAATCCTTTACCATAGACCATTGGGTACTCTCCCTGCTTTGTTCCATCCCCACCTGCCCTCCCAAATTAGTACCTTCAGTCCTCTAGGGCTTTTTTAAATTTAGTTTTGTAAGTTTATAATATGTGTGTGTGTGTGTATGTGTGTGTATTTGTACATATGGAATACTACTCAGCTATAAAAACATAGGTTTCTTAACTCCACCTCCAGAGTTTTCTGATTTGATAAGTCTAGGGTCAGTCCAAGACTTCATATGTTTGAAAAGTTCCCAAGTGATGCTAATGAAACCAAGGATAAAAAGGATAAAACTTTGAAATCCACTGACTTAGACCAATGGTTCTTTAATGTGTAATATAACTATACATTAGAATTACAAGGACAGATTTTATAAAAATTATTACTACACAGGACCCACTACTGTTCATGGGGTGCCATGAATTCTAACATGTAATCATGGTTAAGATCCACCTGCTTAGAAGTAGAGAAAGAAGCACAGTGGCTTTGGGGCAGGGTGTTTTATTTATTTATTTTTTAAGATTTATTTATTTATTTATACAAGCACTGGGTACAGTCAGAAGCACTGGAGGGTGAGAGAATTCACCAGAGCCAGAGCGGGGAGCAGAGTAGGCAGACTAAAGTACACTGCTGAGGGGAGCAGCGGGTGGCAGGAGAGGTCTGCGCGCCATGTGGGACCCTCACCCGGTGGCCGGGGATTGAACTGGCGCTGCAGAGGCTGCGGGCAGCTTCACAACCCAGCGCTCAACCGCTGCGCCACCGGGGAGGCCCTGGGGCAGGGTGTTTTAAACTCAAACCACCTGCTTTCCTTAAAATTTAATACATTTCATGAAGTGATATGAAAAATAATGTGTGTGTCACAGGGAAGGGAGCACATAACGTTCAATATACTCTTAACGGATCCATAAATAAATGTCCATCCCAAATTAAAAAAACACAAAAGGCACTATTTTTGGACACAGCTGGCCTGCCCTCCCAATATCTTATCTTGCACACATATTTTATAAAATTCCTTTTATATTTTATAAAATATATTTATTTTATTTATAAAATATATTTATTTTATAAAATATAAAATATATTTATTTTATAAAATTCACATATTTATATTAATATTTTTATAAAATATTTTATCACATATTTTATAAAATTCCTTCTGTTTATACATTGGCTTCTCTGGAAAAGATCTGCCTTACTTACATAGCTCCAAAGCCTGAAATGTTAATCCTTACACATTAACATAGATTAATAAGCATATTTTTTCAAAGTGATTATATGAAAAAAAGTCTAACCTTTTCTATCATTCACATGTTAGCAAAAATCACTTCATCTAAGGTTGGTTTTATACCTCCAAATGCCCTAAAGTAATGGCTATTGTGAACAGGCAGGGTAAGGAGTATGAAAAACTTTGAAGGTCTAAGTTAGGTACAGTTTCAGGGAGAACTTTTTTAAAAAACAGGACACAGAGGGCCTCCTTGGTTGCAAGATTAAGATGCAACCTATGAAGCTATCCACACTCACTGAAGCATGAGTTCGATCCCTGGCCAGGGAGCTACCCACATGGCACAGCAGACCTCTCCTGTCTCGCCCACTGCTCCCCTCAGCAGTGTATTTCAGTCAATCTGCCTGTTCTGTTCCCCACTCTGTCTCTGGTGAAAACTCTCACCCCCTACACCTCTGGCCTGTACCCCAGTTCTTGTATGCATAAATCTTAAAAAACAAAAACAAAAAAAAAAACAGGACACAGGGAACTTGAAGGATTGATGAAGGCATCAGGGTCAATAGAATATGTGTGAAGTCTGAATACACCCAGAATAATTTTTAACTAAGCTATTAGTTATATGATGAAGTGAATAGAAAACTCTTGTTTTCTTCCTTTATACTTATCAAATGACTGCTCAGTAACATTTTAACTGAGGAATCACATGATTTGCACCATATTGAACAAGGTCAGATGCAGAGCCAGACAAAACTGGATTACAATCCCAGCTCTGCAATTTACTGACCAGGTAGCCTGAGTAATTCAGTTCACCTCTCTGAGTCCAAGTTTTCTTTCCTTGTTTTATTGAGGTAACATTGGTTTATAACATTGTATGTGACTCAGAGGTTTAAGACCACACCTCCACAGATGCATTTCCTCATGCCAAACCCACCAATAAGGGTCCACTATATGCCTCCATTGTTTTTTCTCCTCTCCCCTCTTCTAGCCTCATTTTCACAGTCAGTTTTCTAGGTTTTGTTATTTGTTTGGTTTAATATGACTCATTATTTAGTTTCTCTATATTCCATACATAAGTGAAACCAACCAATATTTGTTTTTCTCCTTTTAACTTATTTCACTTAACATTATGCACTTTCATTTTCATCCAAGTTGTCACAAGTGGCAAGAATTCATTTTTTATAGCTGAGTAATATTCCATTGTGCATATGTGCCATATTTTCTCCTCTTCTTTGGGCACTTAAGTTGTTGTTTGCATTTTTTATTTATATATTTTTTACATCATTGTTCATTTTTAAACAATATTTGCTTTTTTTTCCCCCCTCAGGTGTAGTCCCCATAGAATTTCCTTCACCAGTTCATCCATGTACCATCACCACAGTCCCCTGGGGCACTTAAATTGTTTATATAACTTGGCTATGAAAATAGAACTGCTATCAACTTAAGAGTACATATATATTTTTCAAATTAATATTTTGCATTCTTCATATAGATGTCTAGGAAGGGAACTGTTCAATCATATGCTAGATCTATTTTCTTTTTTAATTAATTATTTTTAATTGAGGTACAATTAGGATACCCCCATCAGATATTGCTACCATAGTACATTCACCACACACTCACCCATATTCTACTACCTTACTGTGCTTACTTTTTTGTTCTTACCACTCCTCTAACCCCTTCCCACCTTAGCACTTCAGTTCCGTGGCCGGCTACCAAGGGTTAGTTTTTAAACTTGTCTTTATCTGACTATTAATTTAGTTACTTTATATTCCACATATTAGTGACACCATAAATGGTACTTATCTTTCTCCTTTTGATTTTTTCACTTAGCATTATCCCTTCAAGCTCCATCCATGTTTCCACACTGGCATGAGTTTATCTTTTTTGATTGCTGAATAGTATTTCCTTGTATATATATACCATATCTCCTTTTATGCATAAATAAATCAATCTTAAAAAAAAACTGCACCAAATGTGCATCACAATTAATAAGTGAAAAAGTCATTAGGAAATAGAAAGATCTACATGAGCTGCTACTGTGATTCATGAGTGGACTATGGTTTATTTGAATCTTGAATACAGAAGGTAAGAATAAAAGGAATAACAGCTTGATATGTATCTAGGTACATATATAATAATAAATATATACTATTAATAAATACTAAAATGGTTGATGGAATATAGGATTGGAGAGGATTGGAGAGATACTACCTTGGAATTAGATTTTTTAGAGTCTCGGGAACCAAGCAGGGAAGTTTAGATTTTGTGCAATAAGCAAAATAAGAGTCATTTAATGCTCTAATACCAAGGTATATGTTACATGCTGAAAGCAAAGTTGTAGGAATATTATTCCAACAGTGAATTTGTGGGTAAAGAAGGCAAATCAGATCATTTTGAAAGCAAATGCAATTTCATTAAGGCAAGTGTGACCTGTTGGAGGTTTATATTAGTAAGTCTATGGAGAGCAACTGTAAGGTCATAAAAATGATACTTCATGAGAGTCTTCTGGGGGAGATTTGAATTATAACATTACTGATAGTTATAGCAAAAATATCATGGAACATGATGAATTGTCATTTAAGCCAACAAAATTTATTTAGTGACATCTCTATGCCATGTGTCATATGACAACATATGTTGTCCTACATATGTATGTATAATAAATATATTATGTTTCATTCAGCTGTCATTTCCTACCAGACATCTTATTTCTCCAAATAAATTATCCATTTCTGCTAAACAGGACCTTATCTCATGTTTCTCATACATTATAGAATCTATCACTATAAAGGATATAAAGCTGGCATTTAATACGATCTTATTGTCTGGTTAAATAACTAAGGCCAGAAATATCAGAATACCAGTTCAAGTCCTAGATGAAGCTGACAGTGAATAAGAATGGAATTGACTTTCATTTATTGCTCCATACCTTACTAATAATAGAGTGGAAAATGTTTCAAACATACAAATATAAAACTATGTTTCAGTTTTTCTTGTGATATTTAGTAGAACAAATTTCATAGATCTAAGACATCAACAGAAATAGTGAGAAAAGTTTTCTATTTGGGTATGTCTTTCTCTTTAAAAATGTGATCTTAAGAGAGGGTGTATAGAAGGGAGACAGAAATAAAAGAGTGGATCAGTCCAATCTTTCATAACAGCATATTTATTTCACCAGAAAAAGAAAATATTTTAAATGCACAAGAATAAAAAAAAAAGTCTTAATACCCTTCCTTGATAAGATCCAGGGATTTCATGTGAGAATAAAATGCACATTTACAGTAAGTTTAGATTTGGGGTAGAATTTCAAGCTCTTGTCCATCAACATATGATAATGGATGAATGTGACACTTGCATAATGGCACTTGTTTGAGCACTTTTAGAAAGAGCGAGAGAGTCTTTGCAGGGCATAAAGGGAGTGTAAAATTTAAGGATGTTTTCTTTTCAATGAGAAATAACACCTACTCAAAATAAGTTGGCAACTCCATGTTCAGAATCTATGTTGTTACTCTAATGTTCAGGAATGGTTAAGGAAGGCAAAGGAATCTCAAGGTCACTGGCAATAGTCTTTAGAGTATTCTTATAGGGCTTATCTGTGCTCACATGCCTAATTTTTTTCCAAGTGCAAAGAATGGCCACTTGCTTGAGACAGGCCCAGTGCCATCCTTTATTCAAGTTCCTTTATACTCCTCTTTTTAAAGAAGCTGTCAAGTTCTTTTTTCGCAGCTGACAGAAAAGGCCAAATCTGTGGTACAGGAAAGGAGACGCAAAAAGAAACTTTTTTGTGTTGATGTTTTACTAAGTGAGCTAAGGAGAATTTTAGAATCATGTAATTTACTCTGGAGGCATTTACTGTACATAGCTATAGTGATGGTAATTTCTTTCATTGTTGAAG